>NW_027183327.1:0-5000 GCF_041146395.1 Eulemur rufifrons | reverse complement strand
ACGGGAGAGGCCGCTACGGACACACGGGGGGGAGAGCGATGCAGCACCGGGGGCACGGACGCCCTCCCGGCTACGAAAGCCAGACGGGAGAGGACGAGATGGCTCAAGGCGGCGGCGAGCGGGGTGGGGGCCGCCGGGCGCGGCATAAGGCGACGACGGGGGAAGGGGCCGACGGGCACCAGGAGGCCCGAGGGGAGGGGTGTAGCAAGCCTCAGACGGCAGCCCACCGGCCAGGACACGCACGGGATCTCACCGCCAGTGGCCTCCGCGCACAAGGGCGGTCCCGCGGCACCTGGGACGACCGGCTGCGCCTTCGGCGAGCTCCCCAAACCCCCCGCGCACCTCGCAGGGCCCGGACCCCGACCGCCATCGCGGTCGCGTGTAGCTCCGGAAAAACGCTCTTCTTGCACGCACGCGCGACCGGCCGCCCCCCAACGCCGTCCGGCCCGCCACACGGAGGCCCGCCGACCGTTCAACCGAGGCACGTCGCCGAGGGGGTGGGGGGCGCCGTCCAGGGCCTTGGCGGCCAGGGCGACGCCCCCTCCCCGCGGCGAGGTCAGGTTCGGGCAGCGCAGTCGGGCGAACGCTCGTCGCGGGGCGGTCGGCAGCCGTGAGGAAGAGAGAAGGAGCACCCTTTCGAACAGGGATGAGACCCCGCGAGGGCGAGGCACGAGAGCCCGTGGGGAGGCGAGACCTGCGCCGCGACCGGGCCACTGGGGAAACAACGCCACGGGATCCCACCGCCCCAAACCCGAGAGCGGTCCCGCAACGCGCCCGTGACGCCAGCCGGCCAAAGCCTTCGGCACCCCTCGACCCTCCCAACGGGGCCACGGCCTCACCACCGGGGCGTCCCAGAGCGACGCCGGCCTTCGGCCCTCGGCCCGCACGCCACCGCGCCTAATCCCATTCTCGTCCGTTTCCCAATCCTGTCTCGCTCCGGGGAGCACCGTGCACCGGTGGAACGACCCCCTCGTTGGCCGGGCGGTCCCCCCAGCCGCAATCCACAGGCGCCAGCACGGGAGCGCCCATCCATCCGCGGCCTGGCACGGGACCGGGTGGAGGGCCGCACGCTCACAGGGGATGGGGAGGGGGCGCGAGACGGGCCGCACCACCACCCCCTTCCCCCAGCGCACACCGGGGCGACCCGCGGCCGGGGCACGCAGCGCACACACGCGGGCGCCCTTCACAGCTGGAACGCCGGCCCGGCCCGGCGTGACCCTCCCCCAGAGTTCAGGGGGGAGGCGCGGACCACGTTAGGCGAAGAGTGGCACTCGGCCCCCACCGCGGGGGCCGGCGGACCGCTCCCCCCCACGGCAGGGGAGGAGGGAACTCTGCCCACGCACAACTGGCAGCCGCAGGGGCGGCGGCTGACGACGCGCAGAGAGGCGGCGGGCTGGGGGATCCGACAAACCCCAGAAGAGGACACGCCTCCATGATCGCTAGAGAAGACGCTTTCTCGCCGAAGGTGGATCGCCCCCGACCCCCGGTCGCCCCCGTAAGGGCCCTGGGCGGAGGCGTTCAGGCACGCCCCGGGGGAGGTGTGGGGGGGGGGTCTGCGGCATGGGGCAAAACACGCACGGTTGGCGACTCCTGAGCGTTCGCGGTCGGGGCCCCTGGTCCAAAAGCCCCCTCACTTCGAGGGGAACACTCCCCCGTCGGTATGGGAGAGGGGTCACCGAGGCAGACCAGGCCGGTGGCAGAGGCCCCCCACGGGGCCGGCCGGCACCACGTCGCCGGCCCAGCCCCACCACGATCGCCCACACGACCGTGCAACCACCCCCCCTCGGGCAGGGTGGGAAGAGCACAAGCCGTGCGCTCGCCTTTCGAAGTCCGCCACGCACACATCGTGGGGACGCCGAGACAACGCCCCCCGCCCGCCCACGCAGCGCAGGAGGATGCCTCTAGGCTTGCCCGCCTCGACCCCCCCAACCCCAAGCACGCTGCTCGAGGGTGTACCCAACGCAGCAGACGCTGCAGCGGCGACCAGAGGGGGACGCCGGGAACGAGGACGACAACCACCGCTCGGTTTCGGGCACCTTGGAGAACAACCCGGTGCGCTCCGGGGGCACCACAAAAGGGCCACACAGACCCAGCAGCCGCGCGCCAAACGGGGCGCGCGACCGGGCGGGCGGCACGGCCCCGCACCCGTCCGTCACGGGCAGGGGGGACCCCGGCCAGGCAACAGCCACACAGGGCGAGCGAGGGCTGCCCGCTGCGTCAAGAGGACTCACGACCCCCCGCCAACGCCACGAGGCCGAGGGCGGGGCGACCGCGGTCGGGCCGGATAGTCTCGCACCCGCGCCTCCCACGCACCGCCCACAGGCGGGGAAGGAGAGGTGAGGTGCCCGCGGGCAGAACGAGAAGAGCGGCCACCATTCACCATGAATGGACCGTCCCTCGCCTGGCACGCGGCTCAAGGCCCGGGAGAGCGCGACGTCACCACATCGATCAGGCCCCGAGGACGGGGAGGGTTGGGGGAGGTCAGTCAGGCCGGCGAGGACAGCGATCGGAGGAGCCCGCTTCAGCCTCGCCAGCCCCGCCTCCCAAGCACAACCCAAAGACGAGGACCGCCTGACACGCAACGGCACAGAGCCAGCGGGGTAAGGGGGAAGGTTGCCGCAAACCTCCCCCCCTC
The DNA here is from genome assembly GCF_041146395.1 of Eulemur rufifrons. Lineage (NCBI taxonomy): Eukaryota > Metazoa > Chordata > Mammalia > Primates > Lemuridae > Eulemur > Eulemur rufifrons. Next base: position 2,365 of record NW_027183327.1, on the reverse strand, counting down.
CCCCGGGTGCCGTCTCTCGAGGGGACAAGAGACCAACGCGAGAGGCGGGCACCACCGTCGGGACACTCCGACGCCCTAGAGCCGGCGCGCGGGCCCAGGCGGTCAGCTCAAAGGGAACAGGGCAGGGCGCTGGATCCCCAGGAACCCAGAACCCTGTCCGCGTGCGGAGGCCCAACCCCTCCAGCGACAGTCGCCGAAGGACAGCGTGTCAGTACTAACCTGCAGGCGGAAGATGACGATATGAGGTGATCAAAAACACCGCGCAGGAAGACGGGGACCGAGCCACTTGAACACGCCTGCCCCCACGACACTCGACACGGCCACCTGTCCCCAGCAGGTCCCCAGCGCCAGCAGACAAGGGGCACTCAGGGACATCTGGTCGGCCCCCGTGGCGTAGAGGGCCAGGGAGGCCCTCACCGTCCACGCGCGCCACCCAGGGCCCAGCACGGGGACTTGTGGAGGAGAAAACATCGGGACGGGACCGCCACGGCCCACGAGCGGCCGCGGGCCGACAGGGGTCGCCCTCGCCGGCCACCCAGGGCCCGGTCCCCGGCCCCAGCACGGGGACTTGTGGAGGAGAAAACATCGGGACGGGACCGCCGCGGCCCACGAGCGCCCGCGGGCCGACAGGGGTCGCCCTCGCCGGCCACCCGCGCCACCCAGGGCCACCCAGGGCCCGGTCCCCGGCCCCAGCACGGGGACTTGTGGAGGAGAAAACATCGGGACGGGACCGCCGCGGCCCACGAGCGCCCGCGGGCCGACAGGGGTCGCCCTCGCCGGCCACCCAGGGCCACCCAGGGCCCGGTCCCCGGCCCCAGCACGGGGACTTGTGGAGGAGAAAACATCGGGACGGGACCGCCGCGGCCCACGAGCGCCCGCGGGCCGACAGGGGTCGCCCTCGCCGGCCACCCGCGCCACCCAGGGCCACCCAGGGCCCGGTCCCCGGCCCCAGCACGGGGACTTGTGGAGGAGAAAACATCGGGACGGGACCGCCGCGGCCCACGAGCGCCCGCGGGCCGACAGGGGTCGCCCTCGCCGGCCACCCGCGCCACCCAGGGCCCGGTCCGCGCCCCCAGAGTAGGACTCGGAGGAAGCCACGGACGACTGGGTGCCACTCACAGGGCTGTCCCTGCCTCCCGAGCGGGAACCAGGGAAAATGGGTAGGAAAGGCGAGGCCGAGGGAGAGGGACACGCATGCACGGGACGGCGGCCGGTCGCCGGACACCCTCCTCTCCCGTCCGCGTGTGCCGTCTCCTTCCTGTCCCCGCGGGGTGGGTCGGGTCTCCAAAGCGGCCACAGCGTGCTGGTCGACCTGCCCGGGCAGCCCCGCAAGCCGCCTGGCTGGCTGAGCCTGGAAGCGCGGCGACAACGTCCTCCCGCCACACAGCCCTGCAGGCCCAAGCTCTGCCTCCCAGATGTCCCAGCCGGCGTCCCGGCACGAACCAGATGGCCCCGCGAAGGCTGCTTGCTTCCCGGAACTCAGCCTCGCTCGCATCGGGGACTGTCCCCTGCTTTGCCTGCTGCACCGAAGATTCAGAGGACAAGAGACTTGTAGAAAAGCGGCCGCCAGGTGGAGCCCGACCACAACCGGCGCCAGCCACCAGAGGTCTGCTGCAAAACACGGGGCAACCCTCTGGAGCCCATCATTTCAGAGTCCAGAAGGTCCCCCGGGGGCATCAAACACAGTCCCCCTACTCCCCACGGAAGCCATCGAAAAATGACGGGTCAGTCTAGGGCCACGCCACCCTGAACGCGCCCAATCTCGTCTGATCTTGGAAGCTAAGCAGGCCCCGGCCTGGCTAGCACTGGGATCAAAGAAAGGATGGGTCGGCCCGACCACCGACATCGTCCACCAAACCCGTCTCTGCACAGACCACAACATAGCCGAGAGACAGACAGGCAGAAACAGAAAGAGAGAAAGGGAGAGAAAGGAAAAGAACAGAAAGAAAAGAGACGGAGAAACAGAGAGAGAAAGTCAGAAAGAAGAAAACAGTAAATAAGAAAAGACAGGAAGAGGGCACGGGGAAGAAAGAAAAAGGAAGGGAGGAAGGAGATAGGAAACACAGAAAGACAGAAGGAAAGAAGAAATAAGGAAAGAAAAGACAGGCAGAAAGAAAGAGAATGAGAAAAAGGAAGGAAGGATGGAAGCAGAAAGAAAGAAGAAAGAAAGAAAGACAGACAGAGACAGAAGGAGGGAAAGAAAGAAAAGAAAAAGAAAGGAAATTAAGAGAGAAAAAGAAAGAGCACGGAAAGATGGAAAGAGAAAAAGATAGAGAGAAGGAAGGAGAGAGACAGTATAGAAAGAGACAGAAAGGAAGAAGGAAGGAGAGAGAAAGGAGAGAATGAGAAAGAAAGAAGGTAGGAA
>NW_027183326.1:0-23855 GCF_041146395.1 Eulemur rufifrons | reverse complement strand
CATGCAGACACATCTCACACTCTTCACACCCAGGCACCACACTCATGTGAACACATACATACACACACCATGCAGACACATATACAACACACATACATAGTCACACACACAGCACACACACAGCACAGTCACAGCACACATACCCACAAACACACATACACTCTATACATGCATGTATCACACACAGCTATATACATACTTAACCTATATACACACCCTACAGATACACATACCACACACACATTCTATCTACCCACGGTCCACACACATACCATGTGCACACAAAGAAACACCCACCATACAGACACATATTTCATACACACACACATACATGTACAATACACACTGCACTGGCCAGAAGTTTGGCTGACACACTTATTTCCTATATTTTTCTAACCTCACATTTTCAGATCAACCTTGAGAGAGAAAAATAAATAACTCAAATTTCTAAAATTTCTATTAGACATTGTGTACTTGAAAATTTTTTGTTGTGATTCCTGGACCAAACTTTTTAAAGCTCTGTAAGTTCCATGGGTTAGCTTTTGAGATTGTTTTGCATTTTTTGAATGGTTCTCTTAAACCCTAAAAGCCAAAGATGTCTGTTTTCTCCAAGAATCAGGAGATCAGGGCTCTAGTACCAGCTCTGGGACTAACCAGCTTGGAAGGTCTCACCCTCTTCCTGGAACTCAGTTTTGTAATCTGTATAGTGGGGGCCCTGCATTCTCATTTGTCCTGCCCGTCCTCCCCAGCGCTACTCCCCAGAACCCCAGATCTTCACTGAACACAATTTGAAAAGTACAAGACTAACAAATCCAACAAATCCCTTCTAGCTCTGCAATTCTGCAATGTTATGATGTTATGTAAAATTAATAATAGTGATAATCATAATAATAATAATACTGAATATGGAAAATCTGATACCAAAGAAAACAGTCACAGCACATCATCCAAAACCAAAGATAAATGACACCTTAGATATTCATTTTTGTATTGTCTGTGCTAAAATGCCGTTCAGCAGCCTGGGTAATTAGGGGTTTCATGATGTGGTTTTGGCCAGCCTTCAGTAATTTGTACTTTTGCGTCCACAAACTCAACTGTTGAAATATTCCAAATCCCAGTCATCTGATCTCGCATCTTTCTTAGATGAGAATTAATGGCTGGAATAATGAGAGACAGTCCTTGTTGCAAAATGCTATATTTTCTATATAAAATATTGTTTATTGGAGCACAGTTGCTGGTGCCTGCCGGAGTTTGCTCATCAATAACAATGCAAAAAAAACAAACAACAACAACAACAACAAAAAAAAAACAGTGCATTTGGGGAGGGGGACACAGACTGAATGTAGTCTTTTCCTGATTTCATTGTGCACCGGTTTATCTTCCAAATTCAACCAGCTGCACTGGCATCTGGCCACCCTGAGAAGGTAAAACAGTTGTATAGAGTCCTATATTAATACATGGATTCTCATCGGGCCAGCCTTTGGGTTGCTAGTGGTGAAAAATGATGAACAAAGTCAAGGGGCCAGAGAACAAATCCCTGGCGTGATGCTCAGGCCTGGGAAAATGCTACCTGACTCTCTGATCTGACCAAAACTGGTCTTCCATAACCAGAGCTGCTATGGAAAACGTGGTTGACTACAAGTTGTTATGACTGCAGATGAGGGAAGAGAACTCAGTGCCTAAAGAAATCAATCAGAAGAATCACGAGACATATGCTGTGAATGTAGCACCTCAAAGTGAAAACAGATGGACTAATGTGTATTGATCTCCGATGGCTCATTGACACCCTTTTGAAACAGAGGCAATAAAGGGCGTGCAGGAGGGGGGTTGCTTTAAGTGGAGGGGGTTAAACCACAGGGGATTTAAAAAACCCTGCAGCAAGTTCTTTGGTGAACTCTGAACCTCATTTTACAATGTCTCTCTGAAGTCTTTGGAGCCAACAGCCAGAACCTAGAGAAGATGGAGGGCTTTGTCTCCATCACCACCTCACCAATAGCTCTACTCTCACGTGTTTATTTTTTTCCTCCCATTGCCTCAGTTTTCCCAGTTCCCCAAGCCTCTGGATATATCAACAGCAGTAACACAGGTCCTACGGGCTGCCCGGGGAGGACTCAGCCCTCTCCAGGAACATGCGCTTTGCCTTTTCTTAGGGAGTCCCTAACTAGCATCTAAATTGGCATCAGGGGTCACTCAGTTCAGGTGCCACAGTCTTCCTCCAGGCATTCCCTACGCACTTTTGTCACATCTGAGGGACATTGCCACCTCCCTCCTCCCTAATGTTCTGGAGCTCTTGAATTGCCAAAATGAAGGGAAGGCTAGAGAGAAGTGAGAAAACGTGCCTTGGCCCTGTCTTGTGTTGCATCAGCAGACGGTGCCCTTGGTCTAGGCTGGCCGCTTGCAGGCGGTGTGGGAATCTAAGCCACACAGGGAAAGTGAGGGTTACTGGGTTAGCACTTCCCAACAAGGAGAAAAGGCACCTACAACAGAAGGAGGTACAGGATGTGAATAAATTGGGTTATTCACCATTAGTTAATAGGGATCTTCAGGTATATTAATACCAAACTATCATGGCTGGGGAGAGATTCTGATCACACTCGCTTTCTGTTTCCATCTTCCCTTCCTGTTGTCTTCCTCACTCTCTCTTTGACAAGTGAAACAGGAAGACGGTTTCTTTAGTCTTCTGTTCAATGCTGTTCCTAAGTGTGGCCAAGTGGTTACTAATGGAACCAACAGACATTGGCATATGGGTCAGGGGTCTCTGAAATAAGGTAGATGCGCTGAAGTAGCACTGGGTCTATCTGAGAGTGAGATTGCTAACAAAAATGGGCCAGGCTATTTGTATGCATTGGGTAGAGGAAGGAGAGGAAATCTTGGAACTTTCCAGAATGACAACCATCCCCTTACTGAACTCAAATCATCCAGTCCCCTCCCCCCATCCCAAACCCCTAGAGCTTGTTTTATCATTTGCTAAGTCTGTAAAATAACCACTCAGTATTCAGGGACAAGGGTCTCTCATGGGCTTCCTCCCTCCTCATCCCTCACTCAAGGAATTTTGCAGATAAATCACCCTGTTAATCCCCTGCCCTGAGAATTATGAACTGTAGGAAAGCAGCAGAATGTCGAAATGGGACTTGGGGATGGAAGGAAGCCCTCGATGAAAAATGAAGGGTGAATTTGCAGATGGGGAGCCCACGGTATGGATGGATCTTCCAGAGGAGGGGAGTGATCGCACCACAGTCTCGGGGAGCGGGGTGTTCTGCTCAAAACAACAACAAAAGTTGAACAGGCAGAGACAGAGAGTTCAGGGAAAGTGAAACAAAGAGTTAATTGCTTAAGGAAAAGAAAGCACTGTTCCAACTATGAATGAAGTTGCGGAGGTAGCAGTTAGATCTGAAATGGCCCGTTCAGACTCACAAAGTGTTTGCTCCTGGGATGAGAGGCTGGCTGGTGATTACTTCACTGGGCCTGCGAGCCTCCTTCCACACACTCCTCTTACTGGCAACTAGGTTTGCTGACTTGGTGACCAACATGGAGGTGGCGAGGACAGAAGCAGACCATCTGCTCCATGGCTGGGGGTGGGGGGGGCTTCTCCAATGATGGAGTGACTCAGGACTAGGGTGAAGGGGAAGCCAGGGAGGAAAGGCAGAAATTCTTTGCTAGAATTCTCTTCCACCATGGGGGCGTGTGTGGTGTTTGTGTCCAGGCAATATGATATACTGGAGAAATACCAAGTGCCTATTTGTCTGACACCAACTCAACCATTGAGAGAGAAAGAGAGGGGGAGTGGGAGGGAGAATATGAGTGAGAACAGTAAATAATATATGCAGAACTCTGCCCACCATTCCATTCGGTAAACATCTTACACTGCAGAGAGGGCATAAGATATATCTCTCTGTTGTTCCCATAACTTGTCCAGTTCCCCATGTGTCTTCCATAATGTGGCAATTTAATAGATTTTCAAAGATAATTTCATCTTTATCCACTGTGTTTGTGTGTGCATGAAAGTACGTTGGGTGTGTGTAGCTATGAGTTGTGTTTGAGTATATGTGTGTTGTGAATATGTGCATGTATGGATATTATGCACACTTATTGGGGGGTGTATGTGAGCAGATTGTGCTTGTGTGTAGGGATACAATATTGTGGGTGTGTTGTTGTGCATACGTCTATTTTGTTCCATTGTGTACCAAGCACATTAGTATTCTGTTTTCAGTTGGGTGTGCCTGTACTGAGGGCAGAGGTAGGAGGGTTTAATGCTGGTAATTGCAGGACGTTTAAGAGGGAATAAATGCCTGTGAAATTCTCAAGTGTATTTTTCTCCCCTCCCCTGAATGTTCAGGTGAGCTTTTATAGCTGAACTTACCCTCAAATGCTGGCTAAAATTAACAATTTGGAGTGTGGGTGTGTGTATGTATGCATCTGTGTGACTTTCTCAATATGTGTGATTTTCTCAATTAGCTTAGAAACTGATGCAAACTGCTAAGATCCCCCTTCACAAATGAAGGAGTTTTTTCTACCATTGCTGGAAATTCTGCTGAAGGGTGGTCTGCAGGTATCTGCTGTTTGGGGGGATTTGCAAAACTGAGGAGGGCCGGCCACACTCAATAACTGGTCAACATGAGGATATGAGGACAGACTCCTCGCCCCAACTTGGAACATCTTTGAAAGACCATCTCAGCTCCAGGGTGCCCCAAGGGGTTGGCTTAGGCCATCCCTGGGACTGCATTGAAGCTCAGCCTCTACCTCTATCTGACCCTGGCTTCTCCCCCTCCCCTCCAAAAATGTCCATCCCAAGAGCTCTCACCAAAAGACATCCTGCATGCTAATCTTCATCTTAGAATCAGCTTCCAGAAAACCCAGTTTGCAATGACATGGCAGAAACCAAGCCTAGGACCACTGAGTCATTGCGTGGAATGGATATTAGAGGATATCTGTTCCAACCTCTCCAACCCTTTATTCAAACTCATTCATTATCATGGCTACAAGCTCAGACCCCAAAGTTACACATTTGCTTTCAAATCCTAACTCTTAGTAGCCATGTGAGAGTGAACAACATTCACACTTTCTATTAATAAATCTTATTAGCTATAAACTAAAATAATGATAATACCTACATTCCAGGGTTTTTATGAGAATTAAATGATATAAGGTAGGCAAAGCCCTTATTAATATCCAGCACACAATAAACACCTGGTAAATAAATATTAGCAGATATCACTATCTTGTTCTGTGCTTAGTAGGCGGTTTATACATAATTACTGATGAGAATATTTATAAACTAGAGTTTCTTGGAAGGTTTAACTATATCTAACAAATCAGTCACAACATCAATGCCATAGCAATGGTCCTCTTGTCATAGGCTTGAAATTCCTTTAAACGAGGCACCAAAATCATGAAGCCTGAGCAGCAAAGGACATCCGTGCTTGCCGGCACTCTGTCCCTGCTACCTCTCCAGCTGCAAGCTTTAAGAGCGCCTGACCAGCCAGACTCCTTAGTACAGAAGATTAATATAGTTTAGTGTAGGGGAGGGAGGGGGAGAGAGGTGGCAAGGAGACTCAGCCTTTGAATAATACCAAGATGTATCAGGAAGTGTGACGAGGAGGCAGCCAGGGGATCAGTAAATCATTACATGGCAGAGAAGGGTGGGAAACAGGATCCCTCTCTGGTAGCCAGACTCTGAGATGGGCCCCAAAGATCCTTGCCTTTGGGTATTCGTGTGCTGTTATACTCCCCTCGTATGTCGAATAGAGCTGACCTACATAACCAATAGGTTATTGCGGAGTGTAACTTCCAGGACTAGGTCATAAGAGGCAATGCAGCTCCTCCTCACTCTCTATCTTGTCTCATTCATTCTGAGGGAAGCCAGTCACCATGTTATGAGGACACTCAAGCCACTCTGGACGAAGCCCATTGGGTGAGGAACTGAGGCCTCCTGCCGGCAGCCATGTGAGGGCGCCATCTTGGAAGCAGACGTCTAGCCCCAGTCGAGCCTTCAGATGGCGGCAGCCCTGGCTGACATCTCGATGGTAACCCCCTGACAGACCTTGAGCCAGACCCACCCAGGTGATCCACCCCCAAATTCCTGATCCACAGAAACTGTGAGATGATAAATGTTTGTTGTTTTAAGCCTCTACGTTCAGGAGCAATGTGCTATACTGCAGTAGATAATTGATATGTCATCACTTTCCTTATTTGGAAATGACACAATTTACCCAAATCCAGTTATTAGCTTAAACTGTAAGAAATTGTCAATATCAGATGATTTTCAACTCACAAAAATAGCAATGACATGTGGAGCAACCTCTACATTGACCTAGGTAGGGGGTTCAGGGGTCTGGGTAAATGCATGTCTGCTTGTAGAGCTATGGGATGCTTGCTTTGTTTCCCTAAAGGCCCAAAAGTGGGGCTTTCAGCAGAGGCCGGCTGTGTTTCTGGAAGCTACTGTTGTGAGAGAGTAAAATCCTTCCAGCTCACCAGATTGTACATGCTCTTGACTCCCAGACAGTTCCCAAAGCAAGGAGGAGGACCTCGATGGCCCCACTAACAACTCTCTTCCTTTTTCTTGGTCTCACAGGGCTGCTTTCTAAAAGCCCCACAGTTCAACAAAGCTGCAAGTCCTACAAAGAAGTGGAAAGGCATCTTGTGGCAGATAATTAGAGAGATTGGTTCATGGGCCCTGGACACAGCACTCCTGCAAAGCCTCAAAGAGTCCCTGGTGAACCATTTTCTGGCTTTAATTTCTCAGGGGCTGCTTCAGCAGGTGGCCACTAGCAGGTAGTCAATAGGGACCTTCTGGCCAAAGACTGGGAGCTCTTTGGAAAGGTCAAATCCAGGGTCCGGAGGGCACGACTCATGAGGTCACGGGGTCAGGCCCCGTCACTGTGACAGATGAATCTGAGCATGTCTCTCTCTCTTTCTGGAAGCAAGGCCAAGCCTCTTGAGACAGGAGAGGTGGCGGGGGGAGGGTGTTGGGGGCTCTCGAAGAAAGGCGAGTCTGGTGTCTGGCCGGCACCTCTCAACTGGTCTTCATTAGGCGAGCCCGACAGCCCTATCTTCTGCCGCCCTCTGTCCCTGGCTGATGGGCTGCTGTCTCCAGACCTCTCAACTGTTCCTCATTAGGTGAAACAGTGCGCTTTTGTCCCGCATGAAGCTTTCTTTGTTCCACCAGCCCGGCCAAGCTAGAAAGCCAGAAACTGATACAAAACAATGCCACTCTATCCTGAGGGGACCCCTTCCCTCCTCCCTCTTCCTCCCCCTTGCTGGACAAGGAAGGGTGACTTTCCCTCCAAGTCACATCCCTGGGCATCTAGCTGAGGATGTGTTCGCTGGAGCAGAGGAAACATGTCAAACACAGACCAGTAGTTCCCAAACTTGGCTGCATATTGGAACCACCTGGAGATCTTCAAAACGTGTCTATGCCTGGCCCCCAGCCTTAGATGTTCTGATCTGATTGGTCTGGAGAGCAGCCCAAACATTAGGATCTGGAAAAGCTCTCCATGTGACTCTACCACGCAGCACAGTTTGGGAACGACTGGCTGAGACAGAGAACTTGCTGTCAGAGGCCATGCCCATCTGCCCTCCTTTGCACACTTTAAAATCGGGGGGTGGTACAAAAAAATACTTCACCCCTTGCAGGGCATGGTGCATCCTTCAAACATGCAACTACAGGACAAGCAGGAAGGGCACACCTGTATGTGCCAGGTGGACATGCAGCTCTGTCTGAGAAGGCAATGTGTGGACACAACCAATTAATTCAAAGGCAGAGGAGTGTTTTCATCTTGGCTTTCAAAGTCTCAAATCATGCACAGATGTTTTAAGATCCCTTGCAGTTGTGCCCCTCTTCATCCTCCCTGATCCTTACCACTGAGCTCTCTCTAGGAAAAAAAAAATGTATACACACACACACATATATCCATCCTCGAAGATGGAACTGGTGTCAGGGAGACCTGGTTGGCTAGAGACAGGTTGTCTTCCAGCTCCTATGCCCAAAGCAATGCTTAAAGGGTTATTGATTCCAAAGCTATTGAGCCCTGATGGTACCTGCTACCTGTCTACAGGCAGAGCAAGAAGATGGGGTGTAATTTTAGGATGGACAAAGAAAGGTTCTCTTCCCGCATCCCAGCAGGCCCCAAATTATTTCCCTCCCAAAGTCTACCAGTAACAGTCTCACTTATCACCCAGGCGTGAAATGGCAGCATTACAGATTTATATAGTAGAGCCTCACAACACTGTTTCTAGAAGTGGTTGTTAGGTAGCAATGCCAGATTTCACAAGTAAAAATATAGGATTCTCAGTTACATTTGAATTTCAGGTGAACAAGGAAGAATTCAAATGTAACTGGGAGTCTTGCATTTCATCTGGCAACTCTAAAATAAGGAAAAGCTTAAGAGCTGTTGGCATGGTGGTGTGAATTCATTCAGCTAGTTGGCTCTTTGCTTAGCTGATAATCATTTATGATGGAATGGAAGCTTCCAATGGGGAAAGAAAGTAGCAATTGTAACTTTGGGATGCTGTTCTGAGAAGGATTCTAAGGCCATGGCAATAACTGGGGGGGAAGCCATGATTGATAAGCAATGTCTGCCCTGGGTCCAGGATGGATGGTGAAGACATGCAAGCCACATATGTACAGCCTAGATCAGCTTTGTAATGACATGTAATAAATGGTATCGCTGGAGTGTTGCACTTAGGGTCATTTTTTTTTTAATGAGGAAAAAGATGGACAAGCATGGTTTGTCAATGAAGATGTAAAAGAAATGGAAAATTGGCTGTCCTGAAACATAAGAAACTATTCACTATATAGAAACTACGCTTTCTTCTTCTTGGACTTCTGTTTCTTGCTCTTCCCCTAAAGCAGGTCTCCTTATGCCAGACTTGACACATGAGCACTAATTCAACACTTTGCATTAGAGTCACAGAGGGAGGCTAATGGAGATAAAATTGAAACAGATTTTGACTACTACCACCCTTTCTGCCACCAGGCATGTAAGGAGTAATCTAAGGTCATGTGATGGCGAAACTATTGGGCCTGTAGGAAAAGTCTCTTTGAGGCATTCGTGTCATTGAGTTTTCCTGCTCTCCCAGAGATCCAAAGGCAACAATTCCTCGCCCACACACCTCCGTTCTCCTGCAATACTGAGAACCATGGCTCCTTCCGGGCTACGGATATCGAACCAGAAAGGAAGTCAAGAGCCACTGTAGAATGGGAATGCCCACTTTTGAGTACATTTCAGACAGCAGAAGGAACCCATTCATCAAACGACAAAATCTCCCCCCACTCTCCAGGATGAACGGCCATGAAGTGCTTGTAAATACATGTCTTCAGGTTTAAACAAATTGCATCATTATTTTTATTTTTTGAGGGGAGTCCATGTGAAGGGATGAGAGGCATGCTCGGGTATTTGTCCTGCACACAATGCATGCCGGGGTCTTGTGCAGTTTCCGTATCTTCTGCCCAAGCCAACTGGCCAGCATCATGGCCCCTCAACAGGAGAGGGGTGCCAATTCCTAACATTCTATTTTCATACTGTTTGATGATAAAAATCGCCCCAGCAGGACAAATGACAGTGAACAAAAACAGGAAGCAGCCCCCTGATTAGATAGGGACGGGGTGGCTTGTGGAGTAATAAACAAAATGACTAAAATGATAAATGAGTGGGCCGTGGACACTACCATCCCCTTCCTGAACAGGCCAAGAATAAATGGAATGAAGAAATCAGGAAAGAGGTCATGGCTTGGGCTGTAAGTGGAGGTAAAGGAGGTTTGCCCTGTGGCATCACTTTGCAAGGATCTTCCTTCAGTTGCCTCATGGGTCAAGGCCATTGAGACAACCACCTGGTTTTTAGCTAATTCTATTGAAAACCTTGCCTAGCTGGTGTAGTATAAGACATTGCTTTAAAATTTGGAGATCCTTTGAAATGCACAGTCTTAGAGCCTTCGCCAAAACTGTCATGTTGCTACTCTTGGACAGTAGTTCTCAGCTGGGGACAGGGACAGTAATCTTGCTCTCCAGGGAGCATTTGACAATGTTTAAAGGTATTTTTGCTGTCACAACTGGTGGATGGTGCTATTGGCTTCTAGTAGGTAGGGCCAGGCTATAATGCCCAGGATAGCCCCTAACAATAAAGAATTAATTATCGAGCTCCAAATGTTAATAGTAAGAAAGTTGAGAAACCCTGGTCTAGGGTAAGTTTAGAAATAGATACAGGTGTAGGTAAAGGTACAGATATAGTTACGGCTATGAATGTGGACATATGACGTCTTCCCAGAAAGTATCCAGCCATTGTTAATATAACGAGAACAGTTACATGGCTGGATACTTTCCAGACAGACCTTGTAGATATAAACATAGATGTATATTGAATTCATTCTGCAAAGAAAGAAGAAAAAGAAAGGACTAAATTCATTTCTTATAGCAACATCTTTGCAGGGAGAAATCACTAGGAAAGTGAAACTTAGACATCCCCTATAAAGACCCAGCAGCTCCAGGCCTGTTCTGAGCATGGGTCACACCTGACCATCCCAGCCAAGGTCATGTCCAAACTCCACCTACAACACTTACTTCCTGCGTGGTCTTTCGCAAGTTTCTTATTCTCCCTGAGTCTTAGCTCCACATTTATGAAGTTGACCTAATAACTTCTACCTCATATAGCTGGGATAATAATGAAATAGGATTATGAGTCCATGGCCAATAAATACATTGCTTGAAACCTCGTCAAATAGGAGGCATTCAATAAATCACATCTGTTATTAATGGTACCATCATCATCTTCGTCTTCGGATTTTAACATATATTTCAGGTATTTCTCCTTTCATACCCAAAGGGATTCTTTGCAAATAGGAAGCATGATTTAGGCTACCAGGATGCTAAGTCAAGACTATCTCCATCTCAGTTTCAGCTGAGGCTATAAAAAAAATAAAGACCAATAGACAAGCTCATCAAGTGGTTTCCTTGAAGTCTTCTCTCCAGGACAGGCTGTGACCGACTGAGATGAAACTAGGACGCATAACCACTTTGGACAGAAGCCTACACTTCCATGACGCAGATTCATACTCCAGTGGCCCCTGGGCCATGTGGGAGGAGTGTCGTCTTGGAGCTTTCAGGTACTCTCTTGGGCAAACTTCCATGCAGTCTTTTGGAAGTCCCATTCAGGTAGTGGAAGCTTTAGCACCTTCCTTTGGAAGGTGGGGATATTTAGACCGATTGCTTTCAGCCCTGAGTCAAAACTCCGTCAGAAAGTCCCATTTTGAATGCCTGTTATACTAAGTTGAGTTAAGGAGACTAGAACTCATAATATGGCAGAAACAACATTAATTTTAACAACACTTAGAGTTTTTTGAGGCCTATCAGATGACAAAGAATACCTAATAGTATCTATCTACATACAGGAGGGACCTTCACCATGACTGCAGTGAAGGCTCAGGGGATTGCACAGGCCTCATCACTGCAAGAGCCCTGGAAGGTTTGTTCTCCTGAGCACTCGCTTCCCATACAAAGGGGTGAAAACCTTTGTGATGTGTTCTGCAGATGGGGTTATATAACTGTGAGGTTTTAGAAGAAGAAGGGAAGAATTCACCTTTGGCTAGTCTTGGTGCTAGATGGAGTCTTCAGTACATAATTGGCCCTCAGTATACATTTATTGAATTGAATGAGCAGCCATGCTCTAGCCAACTGAACTGGAAATATGTGTCCTCTCTGTTTAATTAAAAATGTGGGTCACACTAGCCCAGTGTCTTAGCCTAATAGTTTGGAGCAAGAAAGAGATTAAGTGGCTGCCCGTGGCTCCTGAATGAATCCCAGCCATAGCCCCCAATGAGTAGGCAGCACATCGTGGGGTTCCAGCCCCAGGCTGGTCCAAGGGAGGAAACCTGACCCACAGGAGACCATCTGTATGCCGGCCAGTCACTAGGGGTCATGCAGGGCACTGGCCACTGAGGCATGACTGAGTCCATAAATCCTGTTCTCAGAACTTAGAATTGGGAAACCAAGCTGACAGTGGTTGAGGGTCACTGGTAGCAAGAGGTCGTGATGGGGAATAATGAGGCCATGGCCCCAGCCACTGTAAGCAGTGACAGGCACCACCCCAAATGAAAATCACTCAATGTTCAAAGAAAGAGGTTGTAGAAACAAGAACTGGCTGAGACATGCTCATTGGACATCCTTCAGGTGGGTAAACTGATGAGTTACCCTGCCAAGTAGCGTTTTCATAAAGGGAAAAAAAATTACTCCATTTGAGAAGATCTAAGCAGCATGGTGAAATGAATTCTTAAGGTATGGTGATGTCCCTGGGCTGTGACACACTTATGTTCTTCCCCCAATGGGAACATACTCCTATGGAATGGTTAGGCTTTGGATGTAAGGAAAATTGATTCATTTCATCCCCCAGAACAAATTCTATGGGACTTACTAAGTTACCAGAACCCAGACTAGAGACCACATGACTGTTTCTATCATTTGTATAATGTCGGTTCCTGAATGGGCACAACACAAAAGTCAAAAGTTGCAAGACGATAGCATAAGATGGCATAATGGTATCTGTTATTTTTATCTACTAAGCATTGCATGCCTAACTGTCTTCTAGAAACAGAATTTGAATTTTCTCTTGCTTTGGAAAACTCTTGCTCACCCATTCCGTGAAGTTTCAATGGGCTAAAAAGCACAAGTCCCAGCCTCCTATTCATAGGTGTAGGTGTGCCAACCAAATTGGTTGCTATAGGATCTCATCCCACTGGCCAGACCGATTGTCACAAAGATCGGGGAGCAGCTCTGCAAGCCCAGCAATCATGATGCTTGCCTGAGAATTTTTACAAAGATACCAGAGGAAAAGGAAATTTTTATTTTGGAGTCACTAATTTGGCTTACATAAACCTGAACTGCCTGTGATTGTGACCTGCTCCTTCCCCACTTCCCCACTGAAGGGGGAAGAGTATTTGCTGTAGAAGAAAATGATACCAACATAGAAGGATAAATAGAGCTAAAGATGAAGAGAAAGTGAGACAAAGATAGCAAGAGAGGGAAAGAGAGCAATTCTTTCTTGGAGTCTCTAAAGTCCTGAAAATGGGTCCATCTTTGAATTTCATAGTTAGATGAGCCAATAAATTACTTTGAGTTTTTTTTTCTTTAATTGATTTGGGTTTCTGCCACTTGCAGCCAGAAGAGTGGTGGCTAATAAAGGGCTAGTCTGAGAGCATTTGAATGAAAGAACCCAGTGATGAATTGTAAACTACGTTCTTACTAAGATCACAGCAAAGATCTCCAATGACCAATCCCACCCCACCAAATTTGTCACACGCTGCTCCACCATAAAATGAGAAAGAGTGTTAGAAGACACTTTCAATGGGACTTTCCTGAAGGGGGTTACATGAAAAAATAGACTCATGGTCAAAATATTAATAATGAGTAAAATGTGGAGTTAAAATTATTCTTACACTGAAAACTACAAAATGTTGATGGCAAAAATTAAAATAGATACAAATAAATGATCCAGCAATCCCACTTCTGGGTACACATCCAAAGGAATTGACATCAGGATCTTGAAGACATATGTGCACTTCCATGTTTATTGCAGCACTGTTCATAATAGCCGAGATATAGAATCAACCCAGGTGTCCAATAACAGATGAATAAATTTTAAAAAGTGGTTATAAAAATGCATATATTTATGGTGTACAGCATCATGTTTTGATATATGTATACATTGTTAATGGCTAAATCAAGCTCATTAACATATGCATTACCTAATATTTATCAATTTAAAAATAAGTAAATTTTTAAAAAATAAAAGAAAGGAAATTTGATATATGCTTACAGTGGAATAATATTCAGCTTTAAAAAAGAAGAAAATCCAGCAATTTGCAACAACATAGGTGAACGTGGAGTACATTATGCTTAAGTGAAATAAGCCAGACACAGAAGGAAAAATACCGCATGACCTCACTTACATGTGAAATTTAAAGTAGTCAGACTCGTAGAAGTAGCATGTCAGTGGTGGTTGCCAGCGGATGGTGGGGAGGGGAAATGGGAAAGTGATGGTTAAAGGAAACAAAGTTTTAGCTGTGCAAGATAAATAAGTTCTGGAGATCTACTATGCAGCATAGTGCCTATAGCTAACAATACTATATTATATACTTAAAATTTGCTAAGAGGGAAAATCTCACATTAGGTATTCTTACCACCAATAACAGCAACAACAACAACAACAATAATAATAAAGGAGCAGGAGGAAACTTTGGAAGGTGATTATATGTCTGTGGCCTTGATGGTGATGTTGGCCTCATGGGGGTAGACTTATCTCCAAACTCATCACGATGCATACATTAAATATGCACAGCTTTTTCTATGTCAATCATTCCTCAACAAAGTGGTTTCAGAAAAGAAAGAAAACAATTCTAGTTTATTTTTATCAGGCTTCTAGAGCCTCTAACTTGTTAATTATACAGCTGGACTCTCCCAAAGAAAAATATAATATTCAGGGACCTAGTTTATTAGAAAAGGGGGGACAGGCTTTGGACACATTGATCAAGGTCTTGTTTCTAGGCCAGTTCAATCAAGTTACCTTTCACATCCCGTTTAGGGCAAATTACGTTGCACCCTGTGCTATTGTGGGTGAGAAAGGAAAGACAAGCTAAAGCAAGAGGGAGGGCACAGGGCATTAGGGTGGAGGAAAACATTCTCCTGTACTTTTCCTTTCAGTTACTCCCAGTCCAACAATCCAGCGAGCCCTCCGTGTCCACCACGTGCCCAGCACTGAATGACATGTTAGTGACCCAGAGATAAACAGGACACAATTCTTGTGTCCAGGAAATTCTAGCCATAGACAAGGACAAATAAAGATATCTAAATACATGGCAGACACTGTTGGGAGGGGACGGGAAAGCTTCCTGGAGAAGATGATGCCTAGATGTCAGGAAAGGGGTGAATTTACGTGAGAAATAACCAAGCCCACCCCAAAGTTCCTCTTGTTTTAGGACTGACAAGCCAGGCCATTCGCATGACCCCCTTCTGAATGTATCTGCCCCTTCTGTT
Source organism: Eulemur rufifrons (assembly GCF_041146395.1). Lineage (NCBI taxonomy): Eukaryota > Metazoa > Chordata > Mammalia > Primates > Lemuridae > Eulemur > Eulemur rufifrons. Next base: position 8,836 of record NW_027183326.1, on the reverse strand, counting down.
GGCCTTCCCAAAGCCACATGGTTCACTTTTGCTACAGAACAGAGATCCGCGGAAATAATTGACATAGATTAAGCTACGGGCAGGCTGTATAGATCATGGGCTCAGATCTAATTCCTGCCTGGTCCACTCAATTACGCAGGAGCTTCTTACTGGAGAAGCAGGTGTAGTTACTGTAAATAAGTTCAACTTTGGGCACGGATGTCACTGGGTAACTGGATTTCCCATGCTTGGGTGATACATAAGGGAACCATCAACAGTGTGATGGTTGAGCTTGCAAAGACATAGCCCTCCTTTCCTGACAGCCTAGAATGTTCAAGCCAGGCTGAGATGCAGGACAGGAAAGGCACCAAGAGAGCTATCTGGCGGCTGGGGTCCTAGTTCTGGCTGTCTTTCATTCATTGTGTCACCTTGACTTAAGTGCTTTCCCTTTGTCAGGTCTCAGTTTTCCTTTCTGTAACATGGAGGAATGAGATTAAAACTCCAAAGTAGAGGATGAGGGCAGAAGAATGGTTGATATATCAAGATCTGAATGAGACTGATGTTCGGTTAAATCCCGACTCAGCTTCTTGATCCACTCTACACCTTAGTTTTGTCATCTGTACAATGGGAATCATAATTGTACCTACTCTTCTACTATAACTTGATTAAGATGATGTGAATAAACTGAACATTAAGTTGCTTTTCTCAATGCACGCACCCTTGGTCCCTGAAAATCAAGTTCATTCCTTCCCTTATCCCTTCTATAACAAGCTTAGCTACCGTGTGCTAACATTATAGGCCAAACAGTATACTAGGCACTTTATAGGAATTATCTAATTTAATCTTCATAATAACACTGTAAGGCAGACATTACTATCCCCATCGATAGTTGAGAAAACTCAGAGTTGAACCGATTAAGTCACTATCCCAGGATTTTTAACTAGGAAGTAACAAGCTGAGAGGTGACTGATGTGGACCTCAAATCCATGCCACACTGTCTCCCAACTACTTTTCTATGTTTGATCAACTTGCAAGAATCAAAAGGGAATTCGGTATAAAGAAAATGTGTTATCTACATACAGTGGAGTATTATTCAGCCTTAATAAAGAAGGAGGTCCTGCCATTTGTGACAACATGGATGAACCTGGAGGATATTAAGCCAAGTGAAATGAACCAGACACAGAAGACAAATACTGTGTGATGCCACTCATATGAGGTATCTAAAATAGCCAAACTCCTAGAAGCAGCGAGTAGAATGGTGGATGCCTGGGGTGAGGCAGTGGGGGGAGGGGGGTTGGAAATGGGGTGTTGCTATTCGACAGGTGTAAAGTTTCAATTACGCAAGATGACTAAGTTCTAGAGATTTGCTGTACAATATAATGCCTGTAATTAATGAGACCATATTATACACTTAACAATTGCAAAAAAAAAAAAAAAAAGGTAGATCTCATGGTAAATGTTCTTAGTGCAATAAAAGAATTAGAGTGGAAAGAATTTAGTTTAAAAAAAACACAAAGTAAGCGTTGAAACATAGTAGCAAAATATCTAGCTTTGCTAACCCTTAATACCATCAACTGTTAAATGGGTCTAAAATAGTAGCTACCTTATAGGGTTATCTGAGGAAGGAATGACATAATCCACGTGGTGTTTGGCATAGTGCCTGGAACATAATCAAAGCCCAGTTAATGATCCTTGTTATTGTTTTTGTTGTCAACGGCAGAAGCAACATTGTTACTCCAGCACCCAAACAGGCTGCCAAGAATTGATGTTCTCCCCATCGCATATTTTCTTGCACAGCAATTGCTTCCATCCAGCAAAAGCAAAAAGGCTGACAGACAAGTCAAGACCTCCAACCCTACCTTAGAAAAAAAGGAATATTCTGTAAACTGCCCAATCTAATAAACCATTCAAGGGACCCTGGGGGTTTAAAATCTCTTCAAACTGAAAATTATAAAAACAAGTTATTTTATCATCAATCAATCAGCTATATGGCAAGTTTCTAGCTAATATTTACATAACTATATGATACCAAATGTGACACATTCCCTTCACATTGGGCTTTCTGCAGCAGGATCATAAAAAGGGTAATTTTTTCCAGAAATACTGGAGGGCTTCACCAATTTTCCTAAGGGCCCTCTCTTAATCCTTTGCTACACAAATCATTCTCGTTTGAGGCACCTGCTGTGTCGACTGGCATGATGCTACCACATTCTCATCCATCGGATGCTTTGCTTGTAATCAGAGCCGCTCTCCAGCAAAATTTTCATCCACTTTATGAAATCCTGCATCTTTTGCAAGATTTGCAATTCTACTTTGCAATCCATTTGCATCCTATTTGCATGGTACTGTGAGATACCTACAGCATCTGGCAATCTGTGAGGGAGTGTCTAACAAAGGTATTGATGTGCTGTGGGTAGTTACGCTCATGTGAAATGGGCTGGGATGTTTGCTAGGGAATATGTGTATAAGTGATGAGTTTATTGGTAATTATTTTTATAACACAATGTGTGCTTCCCTACACAACTCTGTAAAATACGGGCTCAGAGAATGAATTTTCAATGGATGGGATCTTCTAAACTTTGTTTCTAACCCTTGAATGCTCAGGATATCATCGGGTGCACACTACAGTTAATCCTCTTGGCTTGAGCTGGAGTAAGTTTCTGTCCATAAAATCAAATATTTCTTCACTAAACCCTCCAGACACTGGAGTTCTCACACTTACCTTTTTTTATGGTTTCACATGAATTATTTAGTTTACACTAGCTGGAATTGTGTTAATGACAAAAAATTGAGTAATATTTCCAATAATAATTCCTAATAGTTGAATAGCTCTGAGCATTAAACAAAGGGTGTTTATATGCACTGAGTCTTCATTACATAAGAATTTATTATCCAACACTAACACAGTAATGGGGCTATATCAAGAAGCAAAAAGCCATATGATATAAAAAAGAACTGAATGAATGGCCACTTATAAAATTAATACCCATTCCAATATCATTCCCCATATAATTGACTCATTTGGTGACCTGGAGCAAATAATTTCACCTCTTTTGTCCTCAGTTGCCCTGTGTGTTGAAAACTGAAGATGAAATCATCCCAAATTGGAGATTTGTACATTAGCTGAAGTACAGAAATGTTTTTCGATCAGTAAATTGAAGTCAAAAGAAAGGTATTTGGAGGCAGGACCTGAGAGTTGTCCCTCAATATCAGTTTTCCTTTTCTACTGTATTAGTAAAACAATTGAATTTTAGCTGGGCTGCCCATTTCCAGGATCCCTTGCAGCTAGGTGGTAATATATGATTAAGTTCTGGCTAATAGACAAAGAAAAATGTGTGCGATTTCTGGGTTAGTACCCTTAGAGTGAAGGAACTTTTCTTTCTTACCTTCATTTTCCTCTTTCCACTGGCTGGAATACAGACTTGGTGGTAAAATATCTAAAAAAAAAAAAAAAAAAAATCAATAATGAAAATACTCTAAGAATAACGAAGAAAAAAGATATAAGTTTGAGCCCCTGAAAACTCCCAAGATGCAGAGACACCAAACCAGCAGAGCCTCTTATATGCAAGAGAAATAAGTGTCTGCCTTGTTTAAGCTACAGTTATTTGGGGTTGCTTCTTAGCAGTTGGACTATATCCTACCTTGGATTTTCCTCTAATCTGTCATACAATTAAATTCACCTTTATTATGCAACTACCATGTGCAAGACAAAGAAACAGAAGGCAACATCCAGAAGTGGCTAAAAATATGGGTTCTGAAGTCAGATTGCTGTCTCCAAATACAACTCTACCACTTCCTGGCAATATGACAGGTGAAAGTCATTTAACCTGTCCAAACCCTTGGATTGCTTATCTATTCATGGGCATAATAAGAGCAGCTACCTCATGGGGTTGATGTAAAGTTTACCAACATGGAAAGAATTTAACACAGTGACTGGTACCTGCCCAGTATTCAATAAATGTTAATCATAATTATTGCAGGGAAAGGTGTTTTCAGGCTGGAAGACACCCCAATGCTAAATTCAGTTTGGGGATCTAAGGTTAAAGTGATGTTATCAGAGATTCGTTCATCCAAATTCTTGTTCATCTACTAAGTCAATTGCCTTCTGAAATGTGAACTTGTTTTCCTTTTGGCAAGTCCCAGTTGCAAAAGAATTTGGAAAATCATCATCTCCCCCCTTTTAGATTCAGTTTGGGTTTGGAAGGTGGGTGTCAAGGGTACAGGTAAGGTGAGGCAACAGTTAATGCCCACATCTTTCTAAGACTGTGCCTGTCACATTCACCAGGTGGGCCAGCCATGTGCCTGCTTATTCTCAGATCATTTGCCTGTTCTGTTCTCTTTCAAGTCACAGATACTACATTTCCCAAGCTCCGTTGCTTTCTGGCTTCCTAGTAGGCTCACTCAATGGGAGGCTCGGGTAGAAGACTAAAGGGAGGGAAGAGGAAGCAGCCAGAACATTTCTCACCCCACACATGTATACTGCTTTGGCAGCACCTACACCTACCTGATAATGTGGGCTACATTTGAAGGTCCTCATACCTAGACTCTTGTAGTACAAGCTCCTCTTTTTGTCCTTTTTCTCTAGGTGCAGTAGTGACCTCCTGCCACTGTCTGCTGTTTGCTCCCCCAGTCCTTCCATCATCTATGGATTCAATTCCCTGCATTAAATTCTCTCTGCTTGAAGAACCTTTAATGATGTCTGTTTTCTCTCTGAACCTTGATGGATATAAGATGATAACTCCAGCATCAAATTTGCCACGTTGTATGTGCTGGGAATTCAATGTATATTTGTTGAATGAACAAATACTTGAAGCAGAAAGATGCTAATATAATCACCCTGAACTCAGTCTTCTCACCACTCTAAGAGCTGCAAGGCTGAAAATCATCCCATAAGAGATACTCACTTCCGTTCGTAAGGGCTCTCAGCTGGCTAAGTCACTGTATATATCAAAACATTCATCTTTTAGGACCCCATTCTTGGTCCGATTCCCCTAGAGTAATAAACCCCAAGCCCTCAACTCTCAAAAGCAGTGAATAATTTCTTCTGGGGACCTTGTGGTGACAGGATGACCTAGCTGAGAGCAAGACAGATGAGGTAGGTGGAGGAGGAGAGGGTGGAGAGAAAAGCATAACTTCTCTAAGAAGTAATTTCTCCAGACAGCCATGACACCACTGGGGAGCAGCACAGTGCTCGCACTATTTGTAAATATCTGTTTGGCCCCAAGAGTTCTCTCTCATAGAAACAGCTAATAAACCAAGTTGCCTGAGTTTATTCCTCATGCCAAGACACATTCCAGGGTCTGATTACATTGCTGTTTTATTATGGAAAAGGAGAGAGAGAAAGAGAGAGAGGGGAAGAGAGGGGGGGGGGGAGAGAGAGAGAGGGAGAGAGAGAGAAGAAGAGAGAGAGGGAGAGGGAGGAAGAGAGCATGCAAGGGGCCAGGGAGGTGCTGGGGGACTCCGAGTTGAAAGCAGAAATGTCAGTCTTCCAGGTTGATGATGTTTTTGTCATAAAAATCCAGATCTACAAATGAAAATTACAATTGGCACCAGCTCTCTCCCTGGAGCAGGAAGTGCCCTCTTGACTCGGAGTTCCAAAATGTTTAGGCACATCTGGCTAAGCAAGCGGCCACTGTACCACGTTGCCAAACAAAACCTAGAAATGGTAAGTAGGTGGGAAAGAACCAGACTCTCGCCAAGAAAAATAATAACCCTAGGTGATGTCAATGCTGCTGATCTATGGACCACACTTTGAGTGGCAAGGTGATACGTTCATGTCTTGTTTATGTTTCACAAGTAAGAAGCCCAGTATCCCAGGCAGTGAGGTGGTTTCCATATGGTCACAGCTAAGGCATGTCCAAGGTGGGACACTGGTCCAACCCAGGTTCTGCTAAAATATGCCCCCTTTTCAAGATGGCACATTTCCTTCAAATGCTGCATTGTGTGCCCTGGGGTTTTCCTTAGTTGTTATTTGACTGACCTCTAAGGGTCTCATTGCTTGTTAGGGTCTTGTGAGAAAGCAAAAAGAAAAGGCAAATGAAGATCTACTTTGCTACTTGTTAGGGACTGAATTTAAATTACTAAAGAAACTATATTGTGAGTGTGTGATTTCAATTTTTTTTTTTTCCTGTTTCATCCACGCCAACAAGCCCACATCACTTTTTGTATGATGCCATTATAACTAGAATCATTGATTTCTAGACTTGGAAGTGACTTTGCAGTTCAACCCCCTCCATGACAACAGTAATAGTGTACCATTTCCTAAGCACCTACTATGTGCTGTTTGCTCTGGTCCAAGGACTTTACCTATTTTATTTCATATGGTAGCCTGGACCAAAGTGTGTTTCTAAGAATGCTAATCGCCCACTATTATTTTATTTCATATGGTAGCCTGGACCAAAGTGTGTTTCTAAGAATGCTAATCGCCCACTATGCTCCACAAGTTGGAGATTCTGTGGTCCAAAAACGTTTGCAGAAATCTAGCTTATTAGATCCTCCCCAGAGACAAACAAAAATCAAGATGTACATGAGCATACAAGGGACCCTGGAAAATCCTGCATGAAGAAAACAAATGCATTTTTTAAACAAGTTGTTTCTAAAACATCTTTGTGCAATCTTTATTTTCTGAAATCCAATTAGCATCATGCTCCCATTCCAATTAGTTAGATAGCTTGATCTCATATTAATATTTGCTGGCCTATTTAATTAAGACACAGGAGGCCTCTGGTATCTTAGAAAGAGTTTCCCACAATGAGGGCTATTAACGAGGAGCTGCTGAACACGTTCTTAACCGGAAAAATGATGACTGAGATTAGATTCCCTCATTTTGTTAAGAGATTTAAGATCCCCTAAATAAAAGTTACCGAGTGGATAAATGGGATATCTTCAAACACATCACTCGCTCCTCACCCGAGCCCAAGTCAGTCTCAGATGCATTATAATCGATATTTAAACAACTACAAAGGTGGAGGCTGACCCCGAGCGTCCTTCCCATCCCTCCCCACAGTCCACTCGAGATGTTATCTGCAAGGAGTAAACAGGCCCGTCCCCGAAGTCTTGGCCACCCTGGTGTGATATCAAACAGCTGCTCAGCAGCCCTTGAAGAGGGCTCCCATCTCTCTCCTGCAGAACTTGCAGCAAGCTGAGCATCCTGGCGGGGTTCCTCTTTGAAGTTCAAGGGGGCCCTGCGCATGGTATGTGTGTGGGAAGGAAAACCAAGATCCATCTCTCATGGAGCCATCTTTTCCGTGAGAACAGACTCTTCAGGGAGGAGGAGGTGGAATTCAGCATCTCACGTAATAAAAACAGTAACAGTAGTAATCCACACGAAGTTTATAAAGCACTCGCTAGTGCCAAATGTAGGACCCAGACCTGTCTTGTTTATGTGCTTCTGTGAGTTAAAAAGTCTTGTTACAGGGGGAAACTGAGGCTCAGAGAGGCCGAGTGACTCGCTCGAAGTCACCATGCAGGTGAATGGTGGAGTTAGGTTTTAGTTTGGTTCAGAACTGATTTCTTCATTCCAAAACGGGATGGAATCATGGGAGAAAAAAAAACTGTCAACTCTGAAGAGTGGCTGAGAGTTGGAATTGAGGCTGATGAGGCCGAGACTTCTGGACCTCCGCCCTCTGTGGTTATATGGGCCTTTCCTCCCCACCGCAGGACGGATCTCCATTTGGCACATTTGTACACCCTTCACCACACTAGAGCGTCAATGCTTGTTTGCTTCTCTTTTCCACACTAAGCTGAGAGCTCCTTGCAGCAGGTACTGAGACGATTAGCCTTTGGCCTGGTGACAATAACCATGATCACAGCCACCAACCCTAGATGGCTTCTCATGTGCCACACCCCAGGGCTGACATCGAACCCACTGGTAATGTCTAGTGCCCATTCTGACCATTTATGCCCAGGCTGTGATAAGTGCTAAATAATTTCAATATGACCCCTCCCAAGCATGGTGCTATCTTTGCCCATCTTTTCTTACCAAATCTTTACAGCAACTCTCTGAGGTGGTTACCGCTGTCGTCCCATTTTCCAGATGAGGAAACTGAGGCCCAGAGAGATGAGATCATATTTGCCTGAACTCACCCTCACTTAGTCTATGGTGGATGGAGCTGGTTTCTAGCTAACAATAATTATTCTGAAAAACCAGTACACTTATTCATTCATTTATTCATTAGCTTCCTCACTCATGCAAGAAATACATACTGAGTGGAATATTCATTATCTGTGGCTCCATAAGAAATTACCTCAAGATTTAGTTGCTTAAAACAAAACTAAACAATTATGAACTCATTTTGTAAGTCAGTAATTCAGGAGTGGCATAGCTGGGTGGTTGTGGCTCAGGGCGACTCATGAGGCTGCAGTCAAAATGTCACCTGGGGGCTGCGGTCTCATCTGAAGGTTTGACTGGTGCTGGAGGATCCACTTCCACATGGCTGTTGGTAGGAGGCCTCAGTTCTCCACTGCACAGACCTCTCCACGAGGCTGCTCAACTCACCCCATGGCAGCTGGCTCCCCCTAAGCCAGTGACCCAAGAGATAGCAAGGTGGAAGTTGCAATGTCTTTTATGACCTAGCTCCAGAAGTTGCTCACCATTATTTTTGCAATGCCTTATTGGGTACACAGGACAGACCTATTCTGAGAAGGAGAGGGACTGTACAAGGGCACAGAGATGCCAGAAGGCAAGGGTCATTGAGGGCCATCTTGGAGGGTGCCTGCCTCCCACAAGCAGCTGCTCTGAGCCAGAAGCGGATTTAGGTGTCTGAACAATACAGGGCTCCCAGTCTAGTGGGACAGCAGTCATTACTTAGTCATCACACAAAGGACTATGTGATTATACATGGGACTGGGGGCTGGG
>NW_027183324.1:0-24383 GCF_041146395.1 Eulemur rufifrons | reverse complement strand
ATTCCTGAGAGCATGACATTTTCTGAAATGATTTGGGGATGATGTCTCTGCTATTTTTAATTTGGCAATGATATCTGTTGGTTTATTAAGTGAAAAAGGTAATGATGTCATCATGGATGAAGAAACAGAAGTAAGGCCGGGCGCGGTGGCTCACGCCTATAATCCTAGCACTCTGGGAGGCCGAGGCGGGTGGATCACTCGAGGTCAGGAGTTCGAGACCAGCCTGAGCAAGAGCGAGACCCCGTCTCTACTAAAAAAATAGAAAGAAATTATCTGGCCAACTAAAATATATATAGAAAAAATTAGCCGGACATGGTGGCACATGCCTGTAGTCCCAGCTACTCGGGAGGCTGAGGCAGTAGGATTGCTTAAGCCCAGGAGTTTGAGGTTGCTGTGAGCTAGGCTGATGCCACGGCATTCACTCTAGCCAGGGCAACAAAGCGACACTCTGTCTCAAAAAAAAAAAAAAAAAAAAGAAAGAAACAGAAGTAGAGTATTTTTCAATCTTTCTTTCCTTCCTTACAAAAGTACTATGTGTTCATTGTCCAGAAATTGGACAATACAGGAAATAAAGAAGAGGAATATTTAAAACTACCTATGTTGCCAGGCCCAGTGGTGCACACCTATAGTCCTAGCTATTCCAGAGGCTAAGGTGGCAAGATTGCTTGAGCCCAGGAGTTTTAAGCCATAGTGTGCTATGATTGCACCTATGAATAGCCACTGCACTCCAGCCTGGGCAACATAATGAGACCACATCTCTATAAAAATTAAAAATAAAAAATAAAGTAAAATTACCTGTATTCCTATAAGTTAACAATAAAACATTGCTGTGTCTCTTTAGTCATTTTACTTAAACTTTTATGTTTAAAATATAGTCATGATAAATAATATTTGTTAGCTCTCTAATAGAAACATTTTTCCATTTTATTGTGTATCATTGTTTATATTCAAACTGTAATGAATGAAGAGTACTCCATTGGACTAGATGTATCATTATTTAATCTATTTTTGAACATCTAGGTTGTTTGTAAAATTATACTATTATTATATAAACAGTGTTGCAGGAAACATCCCTATGACTAAACTAAGCAAGAGGATCACTGGAGCCCAGGAGTTTGAGACCAGCCTGGGCAACATAGTGAGACCTTGTCTCTATAAAAAAAACTTAAAAATTAGCCAGTCATGATAGTGCGTGCCTTTGTCCCAGCTACTCGGGAGGCTGAGGCAAGAGGATCGCGTGAGACCAGGAGTTTGACATTACAGTGAGCTGTAATCGTGCCACTGCTCTCCAACCTAGGTGACAAAGACCCCATCTTTAAAAACATAAAAATGTTTTTAAAAACCTAGCATTTTTGACTGACACATGTTAAGGCTTTTGCTATGTAATACCCTTTATTTATTTATTTTTTTTTGAGACAGAGTCTCTGTTGCCCGGGCTAGAGTGCCATGGCGTCAGCCTAGCTTACAGCAACCTCAAACTCCTGGGCTTAAGCAATCCTCCTGCCTCAGCCTCCCAAGTAGCTGGGACTACAGGCATGCACCACCATGCCCGGCTAATTTTTCTATACATATTTTTAGCTGTCCATATAATTTCTTTCTATTTTTAGTAGAGACGGAGTCTCGCTTTTGCTCAGGCTGGTCTCAAACTCCTGAGCTCAAACAGTCCGCCCACCTCGGCCTCCCAGAGTGCTAGGATTACAGGCGTGAGCCACTGTGCCCGGCCTACAATACCCTTTAAAAAATTTTTTTTTTTTAGAAAAATTAAACCACTTTGCACTTCCACCAACAGTGTATTAGCATACTCATTTTTCTCTTAACCTAAATTCATTGGTCTTTTTATTTTTTATTTTTATTTATTTATTTATTTTTTACATCCCATTTCACAGAAGGTCTTTTTAATTCGTAGCAAAGACTGGAACATTGTAATTCAAGATTCAGTGTCATGAGAATAAACTACTCTCCCAATCCTTTCAGAGGGAAGCCCTTGCCTGGAATCCGGAGTCTGCCTCTTCTCTGAAGACCCTGAATCTGATCCTTCAGAAGACAAAGCCCCAGACTCGGCTCATATTTGCAGCATGCCAGCTTCAACTTCTGCATTGAAATTACCCCAATTTCAAGTTGCAGATTCTGACATGAGTCCAGCTGCTACTCATAATACTGAGACCGTGAGGGAAGAAAGTATGAGCAGGAAGAAGCCAGAATTGACATCTTCAACAGGAAGGGTCAACAAAAGAATATCCATGGTGGTATCAGGCTTGACCCCAAAAGAATCTGTGAGTGTTTCCATATGTATCTCCCTAATGACTGCAACTTAATAACAAACTGCAGTTTTATATAGGTACTAGCAACGAATAACCTATAGGAAGAAATCCAGGAAACAACTATAATCCTATATAATTTAATTTCTATTAGTAATTAGTGAAAATTTAGATCTGGAGAAAGCTATAATATGGATTATTTTCTATATGTTTACTTGAGAAAATAATTAGTAAATATTAGCAGAAAAGTTACACTTTGGGGTATAATATAGCACTTTTGAATTTGAATTATCTTTTTATCTACAAAAGCAAGTTGTTATAGCTCTACTCCCCAACAGGCATCTCTTTCCCACCTTGGTTCACTTCTGAATGAACTTACCAGCGTATTTAACTAAATCCATACTGGTTTCAAGCATACTTCCAGACAGTAGCATTTCTCCAGTATTTGTTTGTGTTTTTCCTAGCTTGTAAGATAGTTCAATAGCCTGCCCTACAACACCCCTTACTATTAGGATTTTGGCGTTTCCTTCAGCCTCCACATGCCAGAAGTGAAAATTGTTTCACATTGTGGAAAATACTCACTAAAATATTAAAACCACTAAAGCCTTGTTTCTACTTTGATATTTATAGATTTCAGAAATCCCGGGAAAGTTACCTCCGCTGTAATTAGTTGTCATTGGCATTGCTTCATAATAAAATAATTGAGTGAAAATTTCTTTAAGACTGTGATGAGATAACATAGTAGACTGTCAAATGGATTCAGTAGTGGGTGCCGTAAATTACACACTGAGAGATAACTAAGTCATTCTGAAATATCTTTCTTAATATATCCTTCATAAGATTTCTCATCCTAACTTCTCCATAGGTTATAATTCAGCATAACATTCTCTGTGGCCAGATGTGCCCCACTACTAAATGGACAAAATAAGTTGTGTCTGCCTTGGTAGATACAACAAATAAGTGCACGATGTTATTAACATTCTCATTTCACAACCCCATGCCGGGATCAGCACTTTGCTCTAAAAAATTTTTACCTGTGTCTATTTAAATGGCTTTTGATCACATGCCTACACATCTAGAATTCCTATTTATTCATTGAAAATTAGCATTCTTTATCCCTTTGTTTGGGGAGTTCAGCTTTTCAGAGATGGCTAAAATGGTCTAATCTTTCTTGCCATGAGCAATTCTGGGCTGCAGATTAAACTACAAGTGGCTTGGGTACATATTGTCTTTAAACAAGCAAAGAGGAAAACTTTGAGCTCTATTGAGACTTGCTGAAGTGTGGTAAATTTATGATGAAAGCTACTGACTGTATTACACATGATTAATTCTGAAGCCCATATTAATATGATCTTTTCAGCAGTTACTCTTCTAACTGAACACTGTTTCAAGGCTGGGATTTCAGCAATTATTCAGTTCAGAATTGCTAATGATCCTGGCAGAGGGCAGTGGCAAAAGGGGGAGGATGTCATTAGCTTCTCTAGCCTGCCTTTTTTCAGTGCTCTGTGGCAGTATGGAGCGAGGCAGCATGAAAGAAAGATGGCCTGACCTCCACTGCAATATTGCGCAGCACATAAGTATTGGTGTGGGTGGCGACGGCTAGTAAATGATGGCCGTTCGTAAACAAAGTTATTTACCAGACAGTAGCTACCAATTAGGCCAACTGTGCCCATAATGAATCCGGTTAATTTCTTTTACTGGCTATTGATTTTTATTTGGTTGATAGACAATAGCTAGAGGACTCTAGACTTATTTTAGGAAGAATATGAGTCTCTTCCAATCCTCCTTTAAAGAAGGAATTGATAGTTTTTGTACTGACCTTCAGAAGCATCTTGATTTGAGTGTTTTGTGACTATCAGAGGGTTGAATCTTGGTTTTAAGCCACATATATCTTTAGCATAACTCTGTATGGGCTAGTTACCTCTCAGCTTATAAAGTATAGGCTGATAAATCTAAATTATAGTACAGTATAGTGTCACTATGCAAAGAAACTATCTTAGGAAATCAAATGATACCTGCTATTAAAGACAAAATTAATATTATTTTGAATCCTTGGTTGTAATTCCATGTCTTCTAGCATAGACTATTTTAGAATTTCTTCCTCTGTTTTGTACATAATTTTTATTAAATTATTTATTTTGAGACTTCAGGCATGTTAGAATAAAAAAGATGCACCCTTTCTGAGAATAATGGAGACCTAAAGCTAGGATAACTAATATTCTAAGCTGTGTACTAAAGGTAATTTATTATAATGTAATATTTGATTTGATTTCAGATGCTTGTGCACAAGTTTGCCAAAAAACACAACATCACTTTAACGAATGTAATTACTGAAGAGACTACGCATGTTGTTATGAAAACAGGTATATCAAGAACCTTTACAGAATACTTTGCATCTGCTGCATAAAATCACATGAAGAAATAGGAATATTTGTTAAGCATATCATGAATGGTAGTCTTCTAATAGTCAATCAGTTATTACTTTATGAAAGACAAATAATAGTTTTGTTACTTCTTGACCCCCTTTTGTTTTGAGTTGAGATTTAGAAGGGTAGTGAGCCAGAAGGAAGAACCACTTCTTCCTGTCTACTTGCCTGCAATGAATTAGCTGAAGGCCTTTCTGGTGAGGTAGAGTTCAAGTTCTGAAAGTGAGGCAAAGGGGAATGGGGCAGAAGCAAATCTTCATTCAAAATCTGGAAACCCTAGCTTTGTGTAATACCTAGTTTGAGTGTGGTGGAGAGTTTTTCAGGAAACAAATCTGATAACAGTCTGAGATAGTCCTAACGTATGAAAAAGGACAAAAAGGGGACAGATCATTTGTCCTACACCTTCCCCCTTTAAATTTTAATTATAACCTGTGTGATAAAGGAGACCTTTGGCAGTTTTTAGTTGACTATAAGCTAAATCTGAGTAAACATTTCAGGGCTGCTAAAAAAAGCTTATTTGAAACTGGGCCTTATTAATACAGTTCTAATGTCTGAAGCAAGTGAAGTAAAATCCAGACCCCCACTGTATTCTTTCCAGAAGTGATTGCCTAGAAGATGATGTCCTCTGCTCTGAGCACCAAGCTTTCTTTTTAATATGGTCAGTGACAAACTAGAGTGTTTATCCAAAGGTTGATGGGAAAAAACTCAAAATAATGTCTTTTGAAGAAGAAATTAAGGAATGAGAAGATTTAAGGGAATAAGACACACTGTCTTCAAATATCTCAAGAAATGTTTTCCAGAAAAGGAGTTAGACTCACTCCTGGAGCTCCAGAAAGCAAAGACCAGTGCATGGAGGACACAGGAGATGCAGATTATGACTCAACTCTAACAGCTTTCTAACAAAATCGATTCTCTGGACATAACATGGTCCTCTCCAGGATGATTCTTTTCACAGTACTTCAGCTGCTTGAGCAGAGGGTCTAAACCCGTTGGACACATTGGCTTAGAACCTCTAAGATCTTAGGTTTCTACTGTATGAAAATTGTACCACAGGGTCAGAGGGTAGGACTCACTGGTACCAAGCACTAGAACAAGTTACTACAAACTAATTACTATTTTAAAGACAAATGTCATTAAAGTTTAATATCTTAGGTTATAGGTTTGGATTAAAGCTGATGAAAGGTGAAAAGAAAACTTTAAAATGCAAATTAAATCTAAATTATTCTAGTTCAGTCTTTAAACTCAAAGACAATACCACATTTGCTACTTTAAAACTAAAAGTGAGTTAAAATTTCTAAGTTTAAAGCATATCATTAAATCAGTTTTGTAGCAGTTTTTTTTTTATTAAAAGCTTCAAAAACTGTAAAGTGGCTGGGCGCGGTGGCTCACGCCTGTAATCCTAGCACTCTGGGAGGCCGAGGCGGGAGGATCGCTCGAGGTCAGGAGTTCGAGACCAGCCTGAGCAAGAGTGAGACCCCGTCTGTACTAAAAATAGAAAGAAATTATCTGGCCAGCTAAAAATATATTTATAGAAAAAATTAGCCGGGCATGGTGGCGCATGCCTGTAGTCCCAGCTACTTGGGAGGCTGAGGCAGGAGGATTGCTTAAGCCCAGGAGTTTGAGGTTGCTGTGAGCTAGGCTGACGCCACGGCACTCACTCTAGCCTGGGCAACAGAGCGAGACTCTGTCAAAAAAAAAAAACTGTAAAGAATTCAGTGAGGGAGAATAGCTGCTGCTACTGCTTGCAGATGACCTGCTGTGTTTAGGATTTAGTTAAATACATTTCTCCTGTTTAAAACTAAATGGTCTTTCCTCAGTTTGCTTAGTTCTTCAAAAGGGCCTTTGAAACACTAGGAAGTAAACAGAAGTGATTCTTCAGAGACTGCTTTCTGAAATACTTATGTAGATAAGAGAAAAGTTATGAAAACACTTCATATTTTCCTGTCCCTCTCAGGGAAATATTAGGGGGTTAGGATTCCCCAGGTAGAACTTCTGGGGGTGAAAATTTGTTATGTTGACATTTTAGATTTATGATTTCAACAATACCATTTTCTTCTCCTTTCACATATTCTTATCAAGTAAGATAGATCTTCTCCATACACATTAATCTTGAACACAAAAATGGAAATATGTAGCAAGCCTGGGCATCTAAAAGATGGGGCAGACATTTCCTCTTGTCTTAACTTTGTATCAGCCTCTTCCTGGCTTCCGAAGATCCACACCTACTGGTTATACTTAGTGGCGTTTCCGGCCTCTGATTCTATCACCAAGGGTGTCAGAATCATCAATCCAGACTGATCTTGAGAGTGTGAGTAGCTGAGGCTCTAGCTTCTTAGGGCAGCACTTCCCGATTTTGTTTTCTACTTCTAATCCTTTGGAATGTTTTTCATTCTGCAGATGCTGAGTTTGTGTGTGAACGGACACTGAAATATTTTCTGGGAATTGCAGGAGGAAAATGGGTAGTTAGCTATTTCTGTAAGTACAATACAATATCTCCCCTCCTCCCTTTAACACCTCAGAATTGCAGTTTTACACTTAACATTTTAACACCTAAGGTTTTTGCTGATGCTGAGTCTGAATTACCAAAAGATCTTTAATGGTGACACAAAACTGCCTTTATCTTTAATGCTTATCGCTTTGTTCAGATAAGCTGGTGATGTTGGGAAAATGGATTTCTTTTATAACTAATAGGACCTAATCTGCTTCTAGCGATGTTAGCATATGAACTAGGGATTTATTTAATAGTGGGCAGAAATCCATGTGCTGCAGGCATGCTTATAATGTTTAAATTAAACATCAACTGCGTCTCCAGAAGGAAATCTCTCCTATCAGCCTTATTCTTAAGGAGCTGTGGCTTTAGAGGGAGAGGACCTCTCCTCTGTCATTCTTCCTGTGCTCTTTTGTAATTCACTGACCTCTCCACCTCCTTGAAGAGAGCACTTTCTTTTGCTCTATGTGACCTGTCTTTTCTGTGATCTCTTTAGGGGTGACCCAGTCAATTGAAGAAAAAAAGATGCTGGATGAGGTAGGTACTTGATGTTACAAACCAATCAGAGAGACTTGGTGCCACTGAGTCACATAGTCACACAAAAATGTTATCTGCTTCCTTCCATGAACATACTGCTTCCCACGAATTTTCTTTGATGATGAAGATCATCAGGAGTTATGCAGAGCAAACCAGGCATTCTGTGTTCTCATGTGTTCTGCGTTTCAAAAGAAACAGTCTTTTCTTTAGGACTTTAAAAAGTGGGAAAGAAAAGATTCATAGAGACAAGAAACAGGCCCATCTGAATCTTATGTGCGTATACTTTTGTAGAAAACTGGCTGTTCACTGTTGTTGAAGAATTCTTCATATTAATATGCAAATGTATCTGTTTAGAAATCAGACTCCTTCAAAGAGATGTTGCTCTTTATGATACTGAGAACAGTGAGAGGTAAATAAGATAGAGTGTAGGAGGAGGAATAATTTTAGAACAGCCATCTAAGAGCTCCTGGTGACGACAGATCAGACAAAATAAAATTAGTGAAAGCAGTTTTAAGCCATTATGCACTATTCAGTATATTCATAATTAATTAAATCACACTTTTGTTGGTTTTAGCTTTCATTCAGTGACTATTTATAGGGAGCCTACTGTGTGCTAGGCACTAGGAATACAGTAGTAAGCAAGGCTGACCAGGCTTGGGCACAGTGGCTCATGCCTGTAATCCCAGCACTTTGGGAGGCCGAGGCCAGCAGATCATGTAAGACAGAGTTGAGACAAGGGATGGGAGAAGGTCATAGACAAGGGCCAGATCAGGTAGTATTTAGTATAATCCGTGGTAAGGAATTCACATTTTATTCTTACAGTAATTGGAGGCATGAAATGGTAAGAAAAGGTTGATTTGCCATTTATTTGTTAAAGATACGACTTGCTAGTGGGTTAAATTTGGAAGATAAGGTAAACAGGAATCAAAGGGGTGACCCTTGGATTTTGGCCTGAACAACGGGTCATGTTAGTAATGTTAAATTAGAAAAGGAAAGACATTGGGGAGGAGCACGTGGAGGGGAGGGCAGGAGTGGAATCTGGAGCTCTGCTTTAGATGCATGAATTTTGAGATTTATACTAAACATCTGGAAGGAGAGGTTAAGTAGGCAATTGGACACATTGTATGAAGCTCAGGGGGGCAATCAGAACTATAAATATGGGAGGCATCTTCAAATAAATGACAAATTTATCACTAGACTCTTCTTGTTCAAGTGACTAGGAAATGTTAAGTGTTCTTCCGCTTATAACAGCCTGTGGTTATACTCTTGCCTTTATTTTTCTTCATAATACTCTTGACAATACATACAGCCTTCCCTATAATCTGAGTTTCAGTCAGAATTGTTTCAAAGCATTCTTCCTCAGATTTCTTCCCCAAAACTCTAACCTCCCCAATCCCATTCTTTATTCTGTAGTCCTTGACCAGTCACAATAGTGATTGTGAAAAACTTCTTTCTTTAGTGTATTAAATGTATATTTTATCATTTTGTCTTCATTAACTTTGTAAATCTCTCAATGGAAATCTGAAAAGCTTGTATTTCTTTAGATGGCATACTAATGTACAATTGATTTAGGAGATCAGGAATTATTCAGTTATCTTTATAACAGCACAGTATAAGCAGTTTAAATGCTAAGTGAATGTTTTGAGAGGAGATAGATGTTGAGAGTTAAAATACATTAAGTCCTAGTGAGGTGAAAAGCCAGTTGTTAATTTCTGCACACGAAGAGTTGCTTCAGTGAATTGATTTCAATAGCTGAGATTCTGGTCATTTCACCCAGTCCACCAAAAAGAATGATTTTATTTATTTATTTTTGGTCAAGGCTTTGCCTGGCAATTCCTAATGCCTTAAATATGTGTCTACTCCACTTCCATTGAAAGAGACTTCTCTCTCTTTCTCTGATCCTGATGGTTTGTATTTGGTTTCCTTCAGCATGATTTTGAAGTCAGAGGAGATGTGATCAACGGAAGAAACCACCAAGGTCCAAAGCGAGCAAGAGAATCCCAGGACAGAAAGGTAAACCTCCTTCTCCCCAAAAACCCCACCCCACCATTCTGCATTTCAGTCCCCTCTGTGGAGATGGTCTCCTTCATCTTGTAAGGCTCATTACGTATATGCTGCTAGAGCACTAGCATGATGCTTTCACAGAGCTTTTTTATTTCTTCTGGCCCAACAAGGTAAATAAGTATTGTCTCTATTTTATGAATGAAGGAACTTAGAGGTTTAGAGAGGCTGTGTAGTTTGGATTCCAGTCTGGGCTTCAAATCTCAGCTAATAAGTGGCAGAGCTAGGACTCTAAACAGATGTGGATCTAAAGCTTTTGCTCTTTCCACTTTACTGGTGTGTCTTTCTCTAAAGCAGTGTGGTAAGTGATCTGAGTGGGGTTTATACATTGCTGTCTATGGATGCATAGAAGAGGAAGTGATTAATAACCAATAATAGTTATCATTTATATAATGTTCACTATATGCCAAGGACTTCCCTAAATATTTGACTGTATTTTAACTAATTAGCAATTTTACAACAACCTTATTAAGTGTGTGCGGTAATTTTGCCTATTTTACAGATGAGAAAATTGAGGCTCAGCGAGGTTAAGTTGTCCAAGGTCACATAGTTAGTGAATGATGGAACTAGAAGTTGAACCCAGACAGTCTAGCTCTAAGTCTAAAATCTTAATACTATAGTTTCTTGAAAAGTTATAGAAGGCTTCACAGAGGAGAAAAATAGCTTATTCCAACAACTTTGCAAGGGCCCAGGAAGACTCAATGACTTTCCCCAGATCATATTGTAGCAGATGATATAGCCAGAACTATGTCGTCTGCTCAGGGAGAAGTCCATGCAAGATTTCACACCTGCATGTCAGGCCTGAGCTGGCTGCTTTCTCAGGTCTCTGACTAAGTGCTTATGTTCCTGGTCTGCTTTTCCTCCTTTTCGAAGTGTGCACCGCCAGTCATTTCAGAACATCCCCATATGGAGCACCTTCTGTCCTTTGACAGAAACTTGAGAGAGAACCTGTAGAGGTGATTTTCCAAGGAAAATTGCTTTGAGAAATGATCACAAACCAAGCCTGGAGTTCTGAACCCTTGAGGTCAGCCCATCCTCACCCTCTGTGCCTATCAAGTAACTGTTCCAGATGCCAAGAAAAGATGCTGGCCCTGTTTATGCTGTTGCCTTCACCCCAGGGGAGCTCAATGTGAGCCAGTCATTTGTTTTGACTCCACTGTGTGCAAGGCAGAATTAGCACCAGATTCAAAGGAAATTCTAGTTCTTTCGGTTTTTTCCTCTATTCAGGGTAGCAATGATACAAAGTACCTGGTTAGAGTAATAGCATTCTGAAGATACTGTCACCACTGTATTTTCCTCTGGAAGAGAAATGTATTTGTAGAGGTGAAACTTCGAATTTATCTCATAACTAGACATCCTCATCAGTGAGTGTCAGCCTGGATGTAAAAAATTTTAATCTTTTGTACTTTTCATGGCAGCATTTGACTCCAACTGGCTGCCTGGGAAGAACTTTTAGCATTATGAACATCTAGGTCCTGTCAACAGGTTGGGAATGCAGTTTATTCATACACATAGTGAGAGTGGCACAGATGGAGACTGTCACTTAAAACAGAAACAGACTTGTCCTTCTGTCCTTTCTTTTCCCTCTGGCTATAGTTAAAGAGAAAGAGAGTCTGGGGGGGGGGGGGGGGCATTTCGTAAAAGGCCATCTGTGTTTTAGCTCCCTGATTTTTCTCTATCCTAGTCTCTTTGAGGCCAGGTGAATTCTAGGCTTAGGCAGTTTTCTTTTTAGTGGAATAGAAAGAGGGTAAGGAGAATGAAAAGTTACCCAAATATATCCGTTCACTGACACAAATGTAGATTTCTTTTAAATGATACCCAAGTTCTTTCATAAGCACCCATGCCAATGTATGTGTAAGAATTTGCACTGTTCAACACAGTTGCCACCAGCCACATGGGACTCTTTAGATTTAAATTTTAAAAAGCTAAAATATAAAGTTTAGTTTCTCATTCACCCTAACCACATTTGATGTGCTCAACAACCACACATGGCTCATGGCTACCTTACTAGCGCAGATATAAAACATTTCCATATCACAGAAAGTTCTTTTGAATGGTGCTGCCGAGCAGTGTAAGTGGGAGAGGCCCCTAGGAGGTGCAGTGTGATCTGTGTCTTCAGGAAAGCAGGCAGGCAGGCCAGCTTAATGAGGAGAGACAGAACGGGGCTTCACTTCTAGATTAAAACTGCTTAGGTTACCTGAAGATACAATGGCCATTCCCAGAGCAGTATGAAAGAAAGAACAGATGTTTGGGGACCAGAAGAAAGTCAGAGGAGAAAAGGAGCGTGTACACATAAAATCAACATAGACCTGCCTGCTGAGGGCATCATAGTATTGATGTACCAAGTCTGGATAAACATCAAACTTCAGCCAATAGCTTTGAACTTCTTCCCATCCAAGCCTTTTATTAAACAAAAGAAGGATGCTTTTTTTTCCCCTCTCATGTCTAACAAGAAGTGAAATCTCTGCAGATGTCATTAGGGAGGAGCCTGGGCTTGATTGGTGGCAGAGTGGGATGCTCAATCCTTGAATGACAAAGAATGACTGTACAGTGTAGATCAACTATATAGGCACTTGAAAAAAGCCTTCTGAAATCCATCAGCATTGGATTGATTGTCTCTGGGACATAGCAGCAGAAACTGTCAGGTGGTAGAGAAAAAAGTTCTTCAACCTAAGAAGGCTGATTGAAAAAGAGTTCTTCCTTTGGGAGAGTCTTCATTTTATTTTATTTTTATAAAAGCCCATACTCTTTTATAACTAGTATTTCTTTCTCTCCATTCCCCTGTCCCTCTCTCTCTCTTCCTCTATTCTTCCAGATCTTCAGAGGCCTGGAAATCTGTTGCTATGGGCGCTTTACCAACATGCCCATAGGTAAGAGCCTTGGGAGAACTGCCAAGTTCCAGCACCACCTTTCTTTTACGTTGGGGAGTGTACTAAGTGAGATCACCTTATGGGGGTTCCTCAGATTGGTGAGATGTTCTACAGGTTATTCTATTTCTCTACCACCCTCCACACAAAATGGCACCTAAATGTTATCCTATGGCAAAAAGCTAGACCTTGTGTCCCTTCTCAAGAACGTAAAGGCAGTGAAGATTTAATATCTAGGACACATATATTCTGTGTTCAGGTGAGGTCAAGCTGCTGTTAGTGCTATATATATTAGGGAGAAGATACCTTTGGATTTGTAAGTTGAGAAAGAGTTGTGTTCTTCCTAACCATCTTCATTTAACACAGAGAAAGCACAGCAGCTGCATCAGACCTGTGGGCTGATACACACATGGGCGCAGAGCAGGGGAAGACTCTTTTTTTTTTTTTTTCTGAGACAGAGTCTTGCTCTGTTGCTCAGGCTGGAGTGCTGTGGCATCAGCCCAGCTCACAGCAACCTCAAACTCCTAGGCTCACGCCATCCTCCTGCCTCAGGTGGGACCATAGGACTACAGGCATGAGACACCACACCTGGCTAATTTTTTCTATTTTTAGTAGAGACGGGGTCTTGCTCTTGCTCTGGTTGGTCTTAAATTCCTGGGCTCCAGCAATCCTCTTGCCTCAGCCTCCCAGAGTGCTAGGATTACGGGTGTGAGCCACCACCCCCGGCCTAGGGGGAGACTCTTGATGAACATTTTCTAATTAAATTTGACACAGAATGTGGTGTTATGTTTAGTGCTGCTGTGGGGCTCACCTCTGGAGTTGGGCAGCACAAAGGCCCTGGTGTGTGTATAGGTCCTCTTACTCCTCAGAGGAAGGCCTTAGCTTCTGGGCACAGGTGGATTAGTGGCAGCAAGAGACCCCAACAATGTAATTTTGCTTTTTTTTTTTTTCCAGACAGTGTCTCACTCTGTCAGCCAAACCAGAGACTCAAGCCATCCTCCTGGCTCAGCCTCCCAAGTAGCCAGGACTACAGGCCACTATGCCCAGCTCATTTTTTTAGATTTTTGCAGAGACAAGGTCTTGCCGTGTTACCCAGGCTTGTCTTGAACTCCTAGCCTCAAGTGATCCTCCCACCTGGGCCTCCTATCTTCTGATTTCTATTCCCCTGAGTATGTTGATTCCAGCCCAGCATGTAGCCTTTTCCCACTGAGTCTCTGACCAGAATGACGTGTATTTTTTTTGACTAGATGAATTATCTTCCTGTCTCTTGACATTTACAGTAATTACCAGCAAGCATGGTGCTCTCAGTGGCCGTGATTATCAATTACCAACACAGAATTAGGATGCAGGAAGAGAGGGAAAGAAGGTGGATGTTTTTGCACACAGTGTCTTAGCCAGCAATTTAGCGAATTAATGGAAATTAGATCTTGGATTTTTTTTTAAGCGTTTTATTTGAGAAACTATCAAACCTTATCTTCCAAGTGGCCATATGGAAACTGATAACTAGAGTAGGCAGCACATCAGTGGCAAATTGACTTAGAATCCATATCCCTGATATAGATTCTAATTTAAGGTTTTTCAGTCCTTTGGAGCAGAGAGACAGAGACTCTCCCACTGAGAAGTCTTGCTGTTAGCCTTCATCCAGAGGAGTAAGGGGTAGAGGGTGCAGGTTAAGTATGCGGAATACCGTGGTGATTTTAGGTCTAAATGTCCTGTTTAGATCAACTGGAGTGGATGGTGCAGCTGTGTGGGGCTACTGTGGTGAAGAAGCTGTCATCATTCACCCTTGGCACAGTAAGTGTTTGGTGCTCAGTTAGAGAGGGAGGATATAATTCTCTCCTGTGACTGAGTAAGGCTGGTACCCATCAGTCTCCATGGACCCTCCCTAATGTAGCCTCAGAAGCCTTCTCTGACCACGTGCCTCCATCTGTAAGGGATGAGTAAGGAGTTGGGAACTATAAGGTTTTATTTGTTTGTTGTTGTGTTGGGTTTTGTTTTTGTTTTTATTTTTTATTTTTGAGACAGAGTCTTGCTCTGTTGCCTGGACCACAGTGCCATGCTGTGGTATCAGCTTAGCACACAGCAACCTCCAATTCCTGGGCTCAAGCCATCCTCCTGCCTCAGCCTCCCGAGGAGCTGGGACTACAGGCGCGCACCACCATGCCCGGCTAAGTTTTCTATTTTTAGTAGAGATGGAGTCTCACTCTTGGCTCAGGCTTGTCTCGAATCCCCAACCTCAGGCAATCATCCCACCTCGGCCTCCTAGAGTGCTAGGATTACAGGCGTGAGCCACTGTGCCCAGCCACAAGTATTTGATATACTAAGGGAAAGCTTTTTCCCTGACCCTTTTGCTATGTGCCCTTCCCCGCCTTTCTGTGGCTGTCCCCAAAGTAGTCTGCTTCAACAAAGCATCAAGAAATGGTGAAGTGACTGTTCCAAAAATCTTGCTCTAACACTCACAATGCTCTCTCCTTCCTGGGGATGCAGGGTATTCACCCAGTTGTGGTCGTGCAGCCAGATGCCTGGACAGAGGACGATGGCTTTCATGGTAAGATGCCTGCATACGCCTATGTCATATGGCGTCCTATTGGATGGGTTTGGTTCACCACTCATTTCTTGGTGCTTGAGTAGCATGATTCTTAGCACATTTTAGATATTTGTTGAATGGCTAAAAAGTCTTTTTAAATTTTTGTTGTTTGTTTTGTATTGTAGAAGTAATACATGAACTGTTTCAAATGGGAGGGGTTTTAAATATGAATGTTCATCACAGAAAATATAAGCCAGCACAAAAACAATAAAATAATCCCAATAATCCCACTACTTGAAGATGATCACTGGAAAATTCTTTCAAGCATGTGTACATACATGTACACGTGTATTTTACACAAATGTGATCATATTTATACTATTTTGATTTTTTCACTTAAGATATTGCAGACGTTTTTCCACGTCATTAAATTGCAATGCTATTTTGTGCTCTCTGGTGGCTTTTCCTTTAAGAGATTGACACTCATGTTAATACAGTTGCCAAAGGCTACAGGCTTTAACCAGCAGTCACTCCTCAGGCTTCTAATTGAGGCTCTATGTTCTGAAGCATTGCTTAAGAGAAACAGTTTGGCTCCTACCTGATTAACCCTAAGACCTCATACAACCAGATACCCAGAGTAGATTGATTAGAGTCTGGTCTGGGAGATTGTGAATTGGCACTAATCTCTGCTTGTGTTCTCTGTCCCCAGCAATTGGGCAGATGTGTGAAGCACCTGTGGTGACCCGAGAGTGGGTGTTAGACAGCGTAGCACTGCACCAGTGCCAGGAGCTGGACACCTACCTGATACCTCAGATCCCCACAGCCACTGCTGATTGCAGTCAGCCACGTGTGTAGCGCCACGGGGCCCTAAGAGTGAGCTTCCAGGCCCTGGGAGCTCCTCTCACTCTTCAGTCCTTCCGTAGTCCTGGTTGCTAAATATTTGATGTGTATCAGTCTGAAAAGAACTTCTGGCTACTCGAGGGTCCCTTAAAGATTTTTTGCTTCAGGTCTCCCTCTGAAATCTGCCAAGAGCACAAAATTGTAGTAATTTTTCACCTGAGAAGATTTTAAAACCATTTAAACCCTACCAATTGATCAAGATGCTGATTCATTATTTATCAGCCCTATTCCTCCTACCAGGGCTGTTGGCACAGAGAGGCTTGGCCTCAAGAGAATAGCTAGTTTCCCTAAGTTTGTTTCTCTAAAGCCCTATGTTCACAAAGGTCAAGAGTCAGACCTTCTGTGGAAGGAGAGTGCTTGGGATCTGTTATGTGACTTACAACAGTCCTTGGGCAACTCTCAAATGTTGGAGTGGAGCACTAGGGAGAAAAATCAGAGGCAGGTAGTGGGTGTGAACATGAAACTTGAGGTTAATTAGAAGAGATCTCCAAAAGTCTGGGCTATAGTTGCTGGATGTCTAAAAAACGTACTCTGAAACAGCAGAATATATTCAAGCACTGGTGTGCAGAGAGAGTCTTCTAAATTCCCCATTAGTAATAAATAAAATGTTTATTGTTGTAGCTCTGGTATATAACCCATTCCTCTTAAAATATAAGATCTCTGGTATGAATATTTCATGTCTATAAAATGACTGATCCCACCAGGAAAGGAGCTGTTGCTTTCTTTGAGGTAATTTTTTTCCCTTTGCTCCCTGTTGCTGAACCGTACAGCTTCATGAATAATTTTGCTTGCTGAAGGAAGAGAAAGTGTTTTTCATAAACTCATTTTCCAGGACTGTTTATAGCTGTTGGAAGGACTAGGTCTTCCCCACCCCCCAGTGTGTAAGGGCAGTACAGACTTGATTGTACAAAATATGTTTTGTAAATGTTGTGCTGTTAACACTGCAAATAAACTTGGTAGCAAACACTTCCACCAAGAACAACTGCTCTTGAGACTTGTACCAGCAGACTTTCTCTGAACCTCTTCACTGTGCTTTAGCCTCCTCATCTGAAAAATGGGGGTAATAATAGTATCTGTCTCCTAGGGTTATTGAAGCAGCTTAAATACCTTTTGTATTTCCTATTGCTGCCGTAACAAATTGTCACAAATTTAGTGGCTTACAACAATATCTGTTTATTATTTCACAGTCCGTGGGTCAGAAGTCTGAGGTGACTCAACTGGTATCTTTGTTTCAGGTTTCATGAAGCCAAAATCAAGGGGTTGGCAGGGCTGTGTTCTTTTCTAGAGGCTCTGGGGATGAATCTATTGAGGGTGTTGGCCGAATTGTTCCTTGCAGTTGTAGGACTGAGATCCCTGTTTCCTTGCTGGCTGTTGGCCAAGGGTCACTCTCAGCTTCTAGAGACTGCCCATATTCCTAGCTCCTGGCCCCCTACCTCCATCTTCAGAGCCAGCCATGGCTGGTCAAGTTTTTCTCACACTGAATCCCTCTGACTGCTACATCTTTCCAACTCCTGCCAAAGACATTTCTCTGTTTTTAGGGGCTCAAGTGATTAGATGACACCAAGCAGGCAGTTCAGGGTGATCTCGCTATCTTAAGGTCCATTGCCTTAATTAGAGCTGCAAATATCCTTCATAGCAGTACATAGATTAGTGTTGGATTGAATAGCCAGGAGACAGCAGTCGAGGCAGGACATCTTTAGAATTCTGCCTACCACTCCTATTTAACATGCTTAATACACAGATGACATTCTGTACCATTATTTCCTGGTCCTCACACTGTTTAGAGATTGGAATCCTCCCTAGGCAAAGAGAATGAAGTCATCACACGATGCAGTATTGCTATTTTGGAGGTGGTGGGGGGGAAAGTAGAGAAAATGGAGCTAACTGCCATTACATTTTATCTCTGACTTCAGCACAGCCCTATGCTGTGGGTATTTGTTACCTCATTTGAAAAATGAGAACTGAGGCTCAAGTTCCTTGTTTGTAAGATTTTGGTCAGACTTTGCACAGCTAGTAAATGAGTGCGTGGAGATCTGAACCCACCTTTCCACCCCATCATCACCTTTCTACCTGCATCAGTCACTGACCCCAGGACAGAAGGCAACAGTTCAAACTTAAGGGAATTTTGGGAGAGGAGTGGATTGTGAGGGGAACCAGCACTCTTCCTCTGTGGGCTGTGGTGGAAGACAGTAAAAGCAGCCTCAGTCAGGCAGAGGGTCTTGTGGGGTTGGATCATGGCTACTGTTTCCACTTCTTTCCAGCCTCCTAGCTTATAATTGTGTATCTTTCAGTTGTCAAAGCCTTGCAGTTCAGCATCACCTAGAGCTTGACCTCTCCAGGGCCCATGCCAGCTCCCTGTTTACCTGCCAGAGTTGATGGGTCTCAGAGCTAGCGGTAAAGACAAGTGGGAAGGAAGCAGAAGTGCTGTCAGCCCCGTCTTCAGTCCCACAGTGTCTCATTTCCAGTGACCAGTCATGGCTTACTGGGCCCTGGGGGTGAGCCAGGACTTGGCCTGCTGTCCCCATCACTGATAGGTTAATAGAAAAAGCAACATCTATCTAGTACAGCCTGCCTTTTCAGGAATGTTGGGTGAAAACAGATAACTAAAACACATTAGGTTTTCTGTAATTGTCTCCCAAGGTCTCCCAACAAAGATTTACCTCTCGAGCTCTGCATAACCTTTTCCAGAAGTCAAGTTCTGGCCCTGGCCTCAAGATGCCTTCCCCGGTTTAAGAGTCCTCTCTGATGATAGAGTAAATGTACTTGTTCCTTTGACCTCTGATTTTAAGATGTCCTCCCACTTTTCCACCCCACAACCTCTACCCGTCTCTGGGCAAAGCAGCACTTGGCAACTAGTTCCTGTATTACTCTTATCTCATTTTGCAAAAGGAACATCTGCAAAGACGCTGGAAAGGTAGGAGGAGAAGGATTATGCAGGCACAGGGAGGGGGCCTAGAGAAGAGCTTGAGCAGATATCTCTCTCCTAAAAAATGCAACCAAAATCATCAACAAAGTATCGGCTGAAAAACATGCAGGAGAAAAAAAAAAGGAATCAGTGTTGGGATAGTTGGAACGGAAGGAGCCAAGCTGCCCAGAATGTATCCTGTGAAGGCTGGGAGGAGCAGATAAGGTCAGCCCCAGAAGCAGACGGCACAGAGAGAGTGGCAGGGTGAGGGAAAACTGCAGATCTAGCCAAGGAAACGAGAGAGAGAGAGAGAGAGAGACACACACACACACACACACACACACACACACCGGCCTGCTGCCTGGGGAATGTGGGAGCTCCGCTTATCAACGGCTGGACAATGGCTGAGCCAGAGGCCCTTCACTGTACTTCAGTGACGCCTAGCTTCCTCGAACAACCTGTAAATCTGCCCATAACAGGGAGAAAATTAAAGAAACTAACCTGGGCAAATAGGAAATTAAGAAGCGGAAACAGCTCCTGTGGAGAGCGGGATTGGGGAGATAAGAGGTAGCTGATTCTGAAAGGATGACCAGGAAAATCTAAGCAATGGTTTGAGGGGTTGGAAGGAATCAAGATCTGAGGAGACTATCCTGTCCCCACCAGCACCACTGTGCTACAGTGGCTGGGAAACTTTGGAGACCTAGTTTCAAGGACCCAAAATGATACTTGGCAGTTTAACATGCAGTTGAGTACAGAGGTTCTCAAAGCATGGTCCCCTGAGGGGGGCGTGAGAGGGCAGTAGCATCACCTAGGGATTTGTTAGACATGCAGATTCCGGGGCCTCACCCAGCCCTACTGAATCAGAAACTCTGGGGATGGGGGCCAGCAACCTGTGATTCTGCAACAGGCTCAAGTTTCAGAACCACTGCCTTAGTGTAAGGGGCTGCTAATCGGTAGAAAATGTTACCTATGGTCTATTTTATCTCCAGGAGCAGTGAATTTTGGGCCTGTTAAGGATAATAAGGTTTGTGGGCTGGTTCTTATCTACAAAGTTGCAGCAGGTGGCTTTGGTTAACTCCAGAAAGGCTCCTTAAGGAAAGACAGTAGTCCCCTCTCTGTATCCATAGTTTTGCTTTCCACATTTTTGGTTACCAGAGGTCAATCTTGGTCTGAAAATATTAAATGGAAAATTCCAGAAATAAACAATTCATAAGTTTTAAATTACACACCATTCTGGGTATTGTTATAATCGTTTGGTTTTATTGTTATTGTTAATCTCTTTGCCCAATCTATTTAATTTAAAAGTTAAAAATTTACTTTATCATAGGTATGTATGTATAGGAAAAAACATAGTATATGTAGAGTTCAGGCATCCACTGGGGGTCTTGGAACATATCCCTAACGGATAAGGGGGGACTACTATACAAAGCAAAAGACAAAGATTAAATTATATTAGCAGCCTAGGAAGAGAAGGACCAGGCTGCTTTAAAAAATCAGCTAGAGGTTTAGGGGGTTTTATTAATATTTAAATTGCAGTGAAACCACAGCTGCAGCCTTTGACTCCAGCATAGAGATATGCAAATGTGGCTTTCAAAAGAAAGGCAATTTCAGACAGCCCTCAAGGTAACAAGAACAAATAAAACAAATGATTTTGTAATTTATCTTTATTGACTGATTTTGCACAAGGCACAGACAGCCCACACTCAGCGAGAGTCAGCAACAGCCCAGGAGGGAGAGAGGCAGGCAGACCCATAGACTGGTGACAGGAAAGACCCCAGGAGGACAAAAGGGAGGAGGCAGATGGGAGGAGAAGACAACTAAATTAAAAGGGAAGGAAAATGGAAACCCAGCCCTGGCTTCTACGGACCATCTGATCTTACCAGCTTTCAGGAGTGACAACAATAATCATCATTAATGGCTATCATTTGCCACATTCCTGCTAAGTGCCATGCACTGTTCCCCACGTACAAATGAGGAAAATGAAGCATGGTGAAATCAAGGGACTTGCCCAAGGTCACACAACAAAAGGAAGGGGCAGTGTCCGGATTCAAACAAAGGTCTGTGTGAGGCTGAAGCCCTTGCCCTTTCCAGTGCATCATGCTGGGAACCAGTCCTGAGAGGCAGCGAATAACAATCAGACTAGTGATGGAGGGGATACTTCTTCCTTCCAGTTCTGTGGTAACCTGTGCATGGGGGTGGGGAGGTGTAGTTGTGGAAGGAAGACTGAAAGATCCATGTCTAACCTTCAAATTGCTTACTATTTAATGGGTGAGGTGACAAAGCCACAGAAAACCCTTGCAGAATTCTGGTTCAGAAGCTCTTTGGGGGCTGCATAGTGGGACCAGGCTCTGTCTACTGTGGGGGTACATTTGGTGGAGGCATCTCAACTGGGCCATGGAGCTTGAGTGGGTTTGGCCAGGTGAAAAAGAAGCCAGGAGATTTCAGAAAGCCCAGGTGAGAACCCCCAGCTGCTAGAATTGGAAGAAGGAGCACCTGATCCAGAGAGAGGAGTAGACATGGGAGAGTCTTCTAAGAATACATTTCTCTGACCCTTTCCTCCACTCAGTCTTCCTTAGCCCAAACCCGACCTCTCTAGTGCCTCACTAGCTGCTCCCTTACAGGCACCCTGGCCACCAAATATGGGGCCCCTTGGATTTTGCCCATACCGCATCTTCTACTGGGCTGTTCTGATCTGTCATCGCCTCAGGCCCAAATCCTGCCTCCCTCCTCAGAGCCTTCCCCAGGTTTTCCAGGCCAAAATCTCTCCCCATTTAGAATACCCCGGAAGTTTTCCTTTGTTTATGACAATAAGTTATTCATGTGCATATTCTAGCTTCTCTGTTTGACTAGAAGGCTCTTATAATCCCTTATGGTGAAGATTAGTATCATTTGATAGTTGCTATTATCCAGCTCTGTACCTGGCAGATATCTTATTAGGCACCCAATGAGAATTTGCTAAATGAATAAGGTAAAGGATGAATGAGTGGACTCAGTGTATTGAAGGATTTCTCCAACTCATGGCCCCACCCTCAAGAACTTTGGAAAAAGCCATATTATGCCACCGGGAGTGCTAATTCCTTTCAATCCCTCCGACCCATTTTTTAGTATCTTGATTTACCTAAAAAACAAGGGATCTAAGTGTCCAGGAATCACTCTTACTCTTCTAAACCCTTGATTCTCTTGCCTATCATGAAGCCTACTATCCTTTTGTGATTAATTAGACCAACACCCACTCAGACAGAAAGTCAGTTTCCCCTATCCATCAGCAAGGTCTTCCCCAGGCTGGACAGTCTAGGCAGACAGACTGCAGCTGCCACCACTGGGGAAATAATTATGATATTCATCATGATCTCCTTGCAAGTTCTAAACACTAGCACAGCTATTATTGCTCCCTCTTCACTAGGGGAAAGATTGCTAACCCCACTTTACAGGTGATAAAACTGAGGTCTAGGGCCTTGTCAAAGGTTACTGAGTGAGTTGGTGTCAGACGTGGAACTAACCAGCTCAGGAGTCCCTATTCATCAGGCCAGAGATGGAAATGCCCTCATTCTGTTGTCCGGGAGAGGACATGTGTGGACTCCAGTTGAGTAGGGATATAGTTGCTGGGGAAGGTAAAAGAAAGTTTGTGACTCTGTGAAATTTTTTCTCTGCAATGGTGCAGCAGTTGTCACTGATTAATTCCAGAAGGGTTTTCTCTGAAGCATTGCCACATGTCCTAGATGAGGGGAAACAGAGAGGGTGGATCCAAAGGTAACACAGACACACAGGTAAGCATCTTCTCTTGAAAACCACATAAAACTAAATGGTAATGTATATTAGCAAGAGAAAAGTTACAATTTAGGAGGGTCTTCCCAGCTGTTAGGCTGTAGGACTCTGGAATATACTAGTACAAAGTAGGTAGAAAATCTTCCCTTGGAAACCCTGTTCCTAGAGCCTGGTGACAGGAGGTCTTTCCGGGAGGCAAAGGGCTTCCGGGTCTGTCTCAGGGACCTCTGCAGCCACGAAGGTGAGAAGCCTGCAGAAGGGGCCATCCTCAAGCCCACAGAGACTCCAAACGCTTGGAAACCAAGGTCTGTGCATGAGCCACCTCTGGTTTCTAACCAAATGCCAGAGAATTTAAGAGAAAAAAAATCCCTATTAGAAATTCAAGAGGCCATTTCCTACAGATGTGGTCCCAGTGCTGTGCTGGCCAAGGCAGCGATTTCTCCCTCCCACCAAAATCCAATCCTTCTCTCCTAGCATCATCCTAAAGCGTGTTGGGGATTATCCTCCTCACCCCTGGCCAGCTCTGGGCTTTTTTCCAGCGTACGCCAGCCTCCGTTATCCTCCACTCTTGCTGAGGCCTCCACAGCTTCCCTGTCCCACGAAGGCTGTGGGATATGCAATGGGCAGAGGAGTGTAAAACCTGAGTCCCAAGAGATGGTTGATGCAAAACATTGTGAATGCACTAAAAGGCCACTGAATTGTAGATCTTAAAATGGTTAATTGTACGTCATGTGAATTTCACTTGACTTTTTTAAAGAAACAAAAGCTGAGCCACTTTGCGAGGGGAAGAGGAGCTGGGCCCAGCTCTGAGGCTCTGAGGGTTGGGGCTCCTTGCAGGGAGTGGCAATGAGTGACAATGGGAAGGCCGGTCTGGCCCTCCTCACTCCTCCTCCAGGGCCAGATGGGAACTGGGGCTAGGGAAAAAGGCCCAAGTGGGGCAGCACCGGGCTCTGGGCAAAAGAGAAGGACTCAGTGAAAGCGAGGAGGCTGCAGCCGTCGGCTCATTTGCATCATAAGTGATTGGTTTTCCTTGCTCGTCCCTCATTAGGACACAATGGACAGTTGTTTGCTGGCGCAGCAGATCCATTTACCAAAGGAGAGAGGAGACAGAGCACAAGTGACCGCTGGGCAATAGTGCTGAGGGGTGGGCAGCCGCCTCCCCTCCCCTGTGTCCCCCCAGGCCACTGGGACCATTGTTCTCACACAATGTGAAGGGATCTTAGAGAGCAAACCACTCCCTCACCCTACAGAGGAGGGGACTGAGGTGCTAAGAGGGAGTGAGGCTTGCTAAAGTCAGTGGGGAGCTCATGCAGAACTGGGGCTTCTAGAATCTCAAGTCTGGATTCTAGGCCAGGCACGGTGGTTCATGGCTGTAATCCCAGCACTTTAAGTGGCAGTGGCAGGAGGATCTCTTGAGGCCTGGAGTCACAGCTACTGGGGAGGCTGAGCCCCAGATTTTGAGATTACAGTGAGCTGTGATAGATCCTGTCACTGCCTTCCAGCCTGGGTGACTGAGCAAGACCCTGTCTCAAAAATATAAAAATAAATAAACTCTAGATGCTAGACTCTCATTCCAGGGCTCACTTCATTTCCCTTCAATACTTTCTCACTCCCCTTTCCCCTCCTGTGTTTCCATCTCTGTGGTCTCT
>NW_027183323.1:7500-24536 GCF_041146395.1 Eulemur rufifrons | reverse complement strand
CCCCTACTCCCCACGGAAGCCATCGAAAAATGACGGGTCAGTCTAGGGCCACGCCACCCTGAACGCGCCCAATCTCGTCTGATCTTGGAAGCTAAGCAGGCCCCGGCCTGGCTAGCACTGGGATCAAAGAAAGGATGGGTCGGCCCGACCACCGACATCGTCCACCAAACCCGTCTCTGCACAGACCACAACATAGCCGAGAGACAGACAGGCAGAAACAGAAAGAGAGAAAGGGAGAGAAAGGAAAAGAACAGAAAGAAAAGAGACGGAGAAACAGAGAGAGAAAGTCAGAAAGAAGAAAACAGTAAATAAGAAAAGACAGGAAGAGGGCACGGGGAAGAAAGAAAAAGGAAGGGAGGAAGGAGATAGGAAACACAGAAAGACAGAAGGAAAGAAGAAATAAGGAAAGAAAAGACAGGCAGAAAGAAAGAGAATGAGAAAAAGGAAGGAAGGATGGAAGCAGAAAGAAAGAAGAAAGAAAGAAAGACAGACAGAGACAGAAGGAGGGAAAGAAAGAAAAGAAAAAGAAAGGAAGTTAAGAGAGAAAAAGAAAGAGCACGGAAAGATGGAAAGAGAAAAAGATAGAGAGAAGGAAGGAGAGAGACAGTATAGAAAGAGACAGAAAGGAAGAAGGAAGGAGAGAGAAAGGAGAGAATGAGAAAGAAAGAAGGTAGGAAAGTAGAAAGGGGGAAGAAAGATGGAAAAAACAGAGATAGAAACACAGGATAACAGGAGAAAGGAAGAGAGGAAAGAAATACGGAAGGAAGGAAGGCAGGCAGGCAGGAAGGAAGACAGGAAGACTGAAAGAAGGAAAGAACAAAGAAGTAAAGAAAAGGCAGAAGGAGGAAGAGAAAGAAAGAAAGGGGGGGGGGAGAGATGATAGGATGAGAAAACCTTTCTGTCGTGGAATCATAAAACCCCTTCCTATCTTAGGATCATGAAACCCAGGGTGGAACTATGATACACTTCACATTCTCAGAGCACGCCGGCTGGTGAAACAAAGAAAGAAGTCAGGGACAGAGAGAACACATTCACGGGGCCTGGCCGGGGGCCAGGGTGGGGCGGCCCGAGGCTGTCGCCAGAGCCATCTCTGTGGCAGGACGTCGCAACACGCCTACCGGATTTTCCCATAACGCTCGCCCGCCGCCAGGTGACCCCCGTCATCCACCGATCCAAGTGTCAGCCTGGAAAGGACGGGCTCCCTCGTGGGGGAGGGAGCGTGGGGGCGGGAGTGGGTACACACTGGGTCGCAGGCCTCCTCCCGGCCCCTCTCGGACCACGTCTCTCAGCCCTCGGGCACACTCCCCACCACTAGTCGACCAGAGAGCCCCCGGGGGCGGGGGGCCGGAGGGGGGCGTCCACGGCAGGGAGAGAGGACAGGGACCCATCGGCCCGTGCTAGATGCCACGGGTGGAGGCAGGACCTGCTGAAGACACACGAACAGTACGGAGAGGTTCAGAGCGGGGCCTAGGCGCAGCCACTCACGATGATCTCACAGTTGGACTATCTGTCACGGTGGACCGAAGCGCATGAAGTGGGCGCTCCCGGAAACGGCGTGTGTGTGTGTGTGTGTGTGTGTGTGTCGCGCGCGCGCGCGCGCGCGCGTGTGCCTGTGTGTGGGAGGGAGAGAGAGAGAGAGAGAGAGAGAGAGAGATGGGAGAAGACGGTCGGTACATTCACTCACTCCTGTACCCGGGCCAGTCGTTTCTCCCGAAGGACAGAAATCCATAAAACACCCACGTCTAAAGAGTGTTTACACAGAGCTAACCCTAGGTCGAATCAGTCTGGAGTCGAGTGCGGGGAATCCTATGGTCCCAAACTGGGACTCCAGTCCCGGCCCCATAGCAAAAGGGGGTCATTTCTCAGAAAACGCACGCACACAGAATCGGGTAACGTTTATACAATTTTATACCGTGGTAGTGACTTCCTTCCCCGCCCCCGTGTTCTTAGGATCGGTCTCACTACATAGTACTTTTTTTTTTTTTTTCTGAGCTTTATTTTATTTTATTTTATTTTACTGTCATTTCGTTAGAGATGATGGGGAGGGGTGGCGGGGGAGCAGGGCATAGTTCACTCACTGGAAGCCTCAAACTCCTGGGCTCCAGCGATCCTCCTTCCTCAGCCTCCCAAATCGCTGGGGCTACAGGCGTGTGCCACCATGCCCGGCTAATTTTTTTCTATTTTTGGTAGAGACGGGGGTCTTGCTTTTGCCGAGGCAGGTCTCGAACTCCTGACCTCAAGCGGTCGGTCCTCCTCCCCGCCTTGGCCTAGGATTACAGGCGTGAGTCACCAAGCCTGGCCTGGATCGGTTTTTAATAGGTAAGGTCTACGAGACATCCCAGTCCAAACATCGATTCGGTGGGTCTCTACAGGACTCCGGGCGGAGATCCGATCTGGGGTTTACAACGTGGAGAATTAAGGCCTGGCTAGCAAAGAGCCCAGTGACTGAAGAGGGACGATGCTCGTCAGTCGTACAGAGCCTGAAAAGATGCAACACGGGGAAACGTTTCCAGGTTCCTCTCAGAAGAGGATGTCAGATGAGATGCCGAAACGAAAAGAATGGGTTCAAGCCAAAAGGAAAAATAGATAAATAAGTCAATAAATAAAACTACGGGAGACAGCCAGGAGACACTGTTTCCTCAGAAATGGCTAGGAAGCCTCCCAGGATAACCTGGATAGCAGCATATGTTCCTCCTCCTCCTCCGGCTCCCTCTCTTGTGTTCGTGTTTGTTTTCTGTAAACGCCAAGATGGGGCAGGGGTGGGGGACACCACGCCGGGTGGGCGAGCAGATCACCCTTCCCACCACAGGAGGGAGCACACACACACACACACACCCACCCACCCACCCCAGGTCATCACTCTGTAGTTCCGCGTGAGTGAGGTGAGGCCCGGAACGGTGCTAGTAGCTTTCCAAGTGGTCAAAAAGAATGCACAATAACTGGACCGAGGCCTGTCTGGACGCTGTAAAGGCCCACTTGAAAACTTATGCTTGCTCGCTAGGTGACCGATGTCCGCTTGACCTATGTCTGTAATTGGAAATACGTACCTTGCGGAGATAAAACAAAGCAATTAACTTGTAACTAAGTGTTTAAACTTTCCAGCTGCCTGTCGTAAAATTGATTGTGCTTGCTTAACGCCTGAAAGAATGTTCCTTAATTGGAGCTATCTGTTTCTGTAAACCTGCTCGCTTAAAGACTGTAACCGAAACGAAACGGGGCCCGAGGCTGGTCCCGGACCACACAGCTGCGGAGTAGGTGGTATAGTGTTGTTTCAACCGCCGTGCCTAAAGTCACGGAGCTCTAGCTTAGGATAGTCTGAAACCTTCCTGCTTTTTTCGGCTCGGGGCCATTCTCTGTACCTGTACCCTAACAGGGCAGGGGGTGGTCGCTGGCCAGCTAATGTGGACTCATGACTTGGCTCAATTCGGTCTCTAGGTTGTCCTGTCTCGCACTCCGTACTATAACAGATGCCACACCGGTTCAACCCAGCTCTGAAGGAAAGAAATGCCGAGCGTTCCACTAGCCGGAGGAAGGCAAAACGCACCTCTGCCTTCCTCTGAGGGCACGTCTGAGTGAACGGGTCGTTCTCCCTGCCCGTCACCCCAAGCCCCTCATCCCGGACCCCACCACACCCGGCCTTGACCTCCTCGGCCCTGCCCACCAGGCCCCATCATGGCCTCTGGAGCCTGGGCTCTCTCTCTCTCCAGGCACTGGCACTGCCCCCCGCCCCCACCCCGGGACCTGAGATCCAGGGCCTCTGTCTCCCAGGCCTCCCAGCTGTCTTGACTTGCGGACTCAGTGCCTGCTCTGCCAGAGAGACCTCTTGCTGCGGGGTGGCTCTCAGTGGCTGCATCTCAGCGGTCTAACGTGTCCCCCACCATCCACGTGGCCGCCGGCGTCAGGCTTCGGTGCCGTAGTGCCACCCTGCCTCCCTTCCGGGGGAATCCCACGCTGCCTCAGGCCCATTATGACCTGGAAGAGGCTGCACCTGTGGGGTCTGCCCATTTCCACTACCCCCCCCCCACACACGTCACCCCCCGGTCCCCCCATAGGGGTTAGGAAGAAGGCAACACTTTCTGGTACAAGGGTTGAACTGAAGGGGCGAGTGAGTGGCCACCTGGCAGGGGCATCGCAACAGATGGCTGAAGAAGTCAGCCGCCGAGTGCAGAAATGTCACGGAACTTGGGGTGCCACTGCCTTGCTGAGATAGGGCCAGGGCAGGCTTTAAAAGGCTAAAATTCTGCCTGCCTTTGGTACGTTAATACAGAACCCATGGTCCTTTCTAATTTTTGATTCCCGGAGAGGCAGGAAGTATTCCAAATGGCCACGCCATGGCTTTTCTAAATTGCCCACAAGGCCTTCTCCGACCCAGCGGGTCAGGGGTTTGCTTTGGTGTTACATCGTGGTAAAAGAGACATCCCACAGCAGTGACCATGTCCATCGACTCCGTCGGCGCTCTCAGGCTCGTAGTCCCACTTTTCAGACAAGCCTGGATGGCCACTCCGTGTCACTCTTTGCCAAATGCCAGCCACTCTCCTCCCCGCCCCGCATCCCCCATTTGGCCACCACAACTCTTCATCCCCAGGCGCCCTCCGGTAAAGTGTGCTCCTGTCTGTACACCTACTCCGTTGGGGGCGGGGGGGGGGGGCCGGAAGTTGGCACAAGAGGTGGCTGGTGGCCGGAGCAGGCCCGCCACCTTGAGTGTGTGGAACAGCGCTGAGGATTTCCTAAGGGAAGAAAGAGGGTGGGGAGAGCGAGAGAGCATCTCCTCCTCGTGAACCTCACAGATGATTGAGGACAAACAGGCCTGCACGGGGAGGGGGGGGGCAGGGAGGGTGCCGAGTCTGCACCAGAGAAAATGGCTTTGTGGGGGGGTGGGAGGGGAAGAGGGCAGAAAGATTTTCTGTCTTTTTAAAACTTCCCCCAGGCTTTTGGGAACTTGCAGCCCGGCCTGCATCCCTGAGGCACGTTAACTCTTTGGTTATAACTCCAGGTGGCCCCCAGGGTGGGCGGCCCACAGAGTTCAAGGGATTTCTTCTCAGCAGAGACGGGACCTTTAGAACAGCTAACTGCAGTAATTGCCTGAAGCTGAGAACCAACCCTCCCTCCTTTAAAACCTCTGTATTTCTGCCTAGGCCTATGTTCACGAAATTTGGGGGTTTGAGACTGAGAAGCTCTACCCTATTTATTTCCTCCTTTGTCAGCAAAGTAGACTCTCTGTTTTCTTACTCCTCATACCGCTTGTCCTCGTTATTCGGCCTCGTGGACAAGCAGCTGAGCTTTCGGTCACAAGTCCACACCCCAGGGTGGAGGGGTCCAATCCACCCCTGTCCAGACCTGGGCCCTTCCTGCCTCCCTCTCGAGACGATCTGTTTGGCAGCCCAGCCGCCTTGGACTGGGCCACAAGGAGGACACAAAGTAAAGACCCAGCCCCCCCGCCCCCCCCCCCCACACACACACACGGCAGTGGCGGTGGGTGGCAGTTCTCCAAGGGTTTGGGGCTTTTCCTGAGGCAGGAGACGGAGGGGACTGATTTCTTTAGAGCTCCGTCCCCTCCCCCATGCGCTGTGCCGCCTGGAAGCGGCAGCTCGCGGGGCGGGGTCGGGGCTGAAAGCGGCTCCGCCCGAGAGAAGCCCGAGGCGGCTACGTGCAAGCGCGCATGCGCAGTCAGCTCGCGGGGCGGGGTCGCGGCTGAAAGCGGCTCCGCCCGAGAGAAGCCCGAGGCGGCTACGTGCGAGCGCGCATGCGCAGTCAGCGCAGTGAGTGGAGGAGGGGTGGAAAACGGCGGAAGGGCTCCGCCGGGGGCCCGGCCATCTGTGCGGCCGGGCTAGGGGTTTGCCTCTTGGGCCGGGAGCTCGTACCCCGCCCCCAGCCCGCAGGCAATCCCGAGGGGCAGAAGCACGACTTGCTGGGCACCTCCTCGGGCGAAGCGGTCGCGGTGGCTGGGTTACGTGGGGCCCAGACGAGTCTCTGGTTCTGGGAGCGGCACCTCCCCCACGCGCCTCTCCTCTTGGGCCTTCACCCCTCCCCCCCCCCCCCCCCCGCTCCGGCCCCAGGGGATGGGAGGAGTGGGGGGCAGGGAGACGACCTCAGGGAGGAGCCAGACCAACTGAATGAAAGCTTTTCATGAACTCGTGTGTCTTTGCCAGGGAAACACCATTTCTGGAGTCTATGAACTAAAATAAAATCTTAAGCCGCCCCCCGCCCGCCACCGCCAGCTGACCCGTCCCGTGGTTGGCCCAGGGAACCCTAGAAAAACCCTTAAACCTGAGCTGCTGCCCCGCAAGGACAGGGGAAGTCAGACACCCCTCCCTGATGGAGTCAGATTTTATAACAATGAGATACTGAATGTCCGACGGGCCTAAGGCCAGGCAAGACAAAGCTTAACGCATATCTAGCAGGCCAACCGTTTACTGAACTACAGGGCACTTGAGTTTTGGGTAAACTGTCCAGTGGCTTGTCTGTGATTAGCAGACCTCCTTACCTTAACTGAAAACATGATGCAAAGCCTTTAGGCAGAGGTTCATTTATGTCATCAATTGCAAATCAAAGAATCTTTAAACCCAGCTGTAAACCTGTAAACACCGCACCCTCCCTCCCCCGCCCCCCCCCAACTGCCAGATGTCCTGCCTTTTCAGCCCAGACCAATGTACCCCTTCCATGTTTTGATTTGTGATTTTACATGTAATTCCTGTCTCCCTAAAATGTATGAAGCCAAACTGTAACCCACCCCACCACAATGGGTCCGCTTGCTCAAGGCTTCTTGGGCGTAGCTCTCTGGGCCATGATCACGGCCGTTGGGCTCAGAATAAAACTCTTTAAATTATTTTGCAGTGATTTGGGGTTCTTTTCCATGGACGAGTCAATCGTGTTCACATTATTTTAGCCTTGGGAGCTTTTTCTTTTCTATTATGTCTGATCCTGATCGCTAGCCAGGTATTCATTCATATTTTTGGTTGGTGGTGGTGCTCAAGCTCGTCTTTGTACATCCCAGATTGGCGTAAGCCACCGTGAATATGTTTTACACCTTCCAAGAGCTAGCGCTTATTGCCGTATCATAACCAGGGCTCGCAGCAATTTTTCTTTTTTTTTTTTTAAAGCTGCTTCCACTTTCCACCTAGGTATACATACGAGTATCCCCTTTAAATGAATGCTTGCATCGAGGAACCAGGAAGTGGTTTTTGTTGTTGTTGCTGTTGTTGTTTTCCCCCAGTCATTTATCTGCTCCTCAACCCTCATTATTTATCACACACACACACACACACCCCCACCCCATCTCTGTAGAAAAGCTCACGGAGATTGTTCATCCACCGCGTGCTTTCTGTTGACAGTATCTGAGACGATAAGGAGCACCATGCATTCTGTTCTAAGAGAAAAATTGCATATATCAGTATGATTATATTTTACTTCTTGTGTGAATTTAGTGGATCTCATAAAAGCTGATCTTGATTTTCACAGCAGAGAAAAGTGGGCTTCTGTTTTGGTTTTGTTTTTGTTTTTCTGGAGGGGTGGTGTCTTCACATAAGTGATCATCTTTACAAGTATGCTATATGCGAGAAATTTCAGAAAGCTGCAAAGAGTGACTTGTTGACAATGCTTGCATTGAATGATGTATCTGAATCTGTGAATCGAAGGGGTCAGCATCTGACCAGAAAGCACTGTTAGAAGAAGAGGGGTTTCGGGTCTTTTCCTAAATTGTATCTGCCTAAGGCGGAAAATATTTCTGTTTCCCTATGACATGGTATTTTCCTCACAAGCAGTGTTAATGGCTCCATATGTCTCTAGACTGGCTGCAGAGCAGAGACTCCATGGTCTCCACTACTTGACTCTGTCTGTCCAAGAATGGCCTCCACAGCTCTCCTCTGTGAGATATCCACTCTCAGAGGTGGCACGGTATGGTGGGTAGGGGGATATGCTGGATTTTGAAAACTCAGAGTTTGAACTCCAGTGCTTTATTTCTTAGCAACATGAACTTTGTCAGATCACATCACCCTGCTGAAGCCCAGTCACCTAAAGGGTAGAAAATGCAATGGATAGATTGACGCTTCTCTTCTCTTCTCCTCTCTTCTTTCTCTCTTTCTTTCTTTCCTTGTGTCTTCCTGTCTCTGTCTCTCTCTCTCTCTCTCTCTCTCTCTCTCTTTCTTTTTGTCTTTTTCTTTTTTTTCTTTTGACGGGCCCTCACTCTGTTTCCCAGACTAAAGTGCAGTAGCATCATCATAGATCACTGCAACTTCAAACTCTTGGCCTCAAGCGATCCTTTCCCCCTAGGCTTCCCAAAGTGCTAGGATGCAGTTTTATTTTTATCTGTGACACCATGGGAGGAAATATCTTTTAGGGTCATAGGGTCAGAAATTTAGATCTCTTCTTTGAACTCATGGTAGCGGCTAACTGGGATTTTCAGTGTGTAAACGTAAGCCACTTGTAATTTCACCAGTACTCCCGTTACTTGTCATCTATTCAGGAGGTGAACTCTTCTTCCCCTACCATCTACTGTTCAAACGCGTTGGCCACAAGGATAATTTG
The DNA here is from genome assembly GCF_041146395.1 of Eulemur rufifrons. Taxonomy (NCBI): domain Eukaryota; kingdom Metazoa; phylum Chordata; class Mammalia; order Primates; family Lemuridae; genus Eulemur; species Eulemur rufifrons. The sequence continues at coordinate 16,013 of NW_027183323.1, read as the reverse complement.
AATATCAGATTCAGAGCACAAATAATTAAGGTCCTGTAGCGTTAATAAGTAAAAGGGGCCACACACAAACCTGTGGAAGTCTGTGTCCCTTCCAGTTTTTTTGTTTGTTTGTTTGTTTTTGGGTCCCCCCCCCCCCCCCGAGACTGAGTCTCACTCTGTTGCCCGGGCTAGAGTGAGTGCCGTGGCGTCAGCCTAGCTCACAGCAACCTCAAACTCCTGGGCTCAGTCGATCCTCCTGCCTCAGGCTCCCCAGGAGCTGGGACCACAGGCATGTGCCACCATGCCCGGCTAATTTTTTTCTATATATTTTTAGTTGTCTGGACAATTTCTTTCTATATTTTTAGTAGAGACGGGGGCGGGGGGTCTCACTCTCGCTCGGGCTGGTCTCGAACTCCTGACTTTGAGCGATCCTCCCGCCTCGGCCTCCCAGAGTGCTAAGTTTACAGGCCTGAGCCAACGCATCCGGCCTGTGTCCATTCTTTAATGTTGTGTGTTGCTCAGTTATGAAAAGGCAAGGGAACATAAAATCCGAGTTTTAGGGATGACTTATAGGCTCAGTATTCTTTTTTTTTTTTTTTTTTTTTGCCTCCTCTAAGCCTATGTGAATATCAAGGAGGGTAAAAAATTCAGTGTTCTCAGTTCAGTGCCCAACCAACCTCTGTTTCCAGAGTAAAAATTGAGCATCCTATTACACCTTTATTTCCCTTTGGTATGCTAAGGCCCAACTCGGCAGAGAGGTCACTGTTTATTCTCTTGGCTAAGATCACATGTGCCATAGTCTGTCTGCTTTGTCTCCTTTAGGGGTAATCATCCAATCTTACCCGGGCCCCTCACATCCTCGTGACAATAGGCCTCCTTGGTTTACTGAAATAGAAAAGACCGGCTCATCAGCAATGTTTGATCGGTTGCTTCAGAAACAAATGTTGTTCTGCTTTCTTTACTATGTTTTTTTTTTTTTTTTCCTTCTTTCTTCCGTCAGACCCAATCCGATATAGGTGGGAGAGAAGGTAACCGGAGCCTCTTGAAAAACCGAAGTGAACCAAAGCGAGCTCACAGATTCAGATAGAAATCAGGAGGAAGAAAAATTGAGAGATAACATGGATTTTCTGTCTAGCGGGTGTTCTCACACTTCAATTTTACCAGAAGCGTTAGGTAGGATGACGATGACGATAATTGTGACAAACACTATTCTCATTGGACAGATAAGGAGGCAGGCTCAGAGTGACGAGTAACCTGGGCCTAAATAGATCGCTAAGAAGCATCATAGTGTGTTCCTTGGTTACGCTGTTTTGTGAAGCTCAAAAAGTTTGGGGTGCGCGTGCGCGTGCGTCCATGTGCGTACGCAATCATAGGTGTTCTAGTAAAACGGATATGAGGTAGGATTTCCCATACCTTCAATGATTTCATGTCCTGCAGGAACATAATGTTCCGGGATCAGGTTTTTATTCTGCCTTCTGTGCCACATGCTCAACATGCCTGTGACTTTACAGCCGAGACTTGCTCAGGGGGAGCCCATTCTCATCTTCTGGGAGGTTCTGCTAATCTTTAAAAGACAAGGACATAGGAAGATGATCCTATAACAACGACTGTGACCACGATTAAAGGCTTACTGTTTACCACGCGTGCTTCTGTGGGCTTTGCCTGCATTTGCTTTTTCACTCTGCACAATATCCCTGTGGGGTAGGCACCATGATTTCTGCATTTGCAGATGAAGAGGCTGAGGCTCAAGAGGATGTATGACTCGCCAAGTTACCAAACACGGAGTGTCGTCCAGGTAGCCAGTCCAGGCCCCCCGGCTCTGCAGCCACTCTGCAATGCTGATTCTGAGCCTGACCGTTTCATCACTGGTGGCTCCCTGAGAACCTTGACTCGGCCCCCTTCCTCAGTTCACTTGGGAAACATATTCATGTGTGTGTATTTCTCTCCTTCCCTCTCCCACCCCCCCCCCCCGTTTTAGTTTTTATTATTTTGAAAAGTGCATAGAACGATAAAAACTTTAAAAGTAGGAAAAAGCTTACGGAACACATAAGGACACAGAGAAAGAAAATATCTGTGTACAACAGTGCAACGCATTTGTGTTTTAAGTCGTGGTGTTGCAAAAGAGTCCAAAAGTTTAAAAGAAAGAAAAACAAACAAACAAACAAAAAAAAAAAAGCCAAACCACCATGGAAAAGTTTATGAAGTGAAAACACTTACAGTAAGCTAAGGTTAATGTATTATTGAAGAAAGAAATTTCTAAAGGTAAATGTCGTGTGGCCTAAGTGTCCAGGGTTTATGAAAACCTACAGTAAGTAATGTCCTAGGCCTTCACATTCACTCACCACTCACCGCCAACTCACAGACTCACCCAGAGCAACCTCCCGCCCGCCCTGCAAGCTCCATTCACCGTAAGTGCCCTGGCCAGGTGTCCCACTGCACAGAAACCTATTAGACTGCATTTCTTCCCATTACTATCAGTAGTTGTACATTTCTTAGGACTGTAGGCCTACGATACACCTCCAGGCATAGTTAGGGGTTGGGAAGAGGAGGGAAGAGGCCATTCTTCATTTATTTTTTTTTTTTTTTTTGTTGAGACAGAGTCTCACTTTGTTGCCCAGGCTAGAGTGAGTGCCGTGGCGTAGCTCACAGCAACCTCAAACTCCTGGGCTTAAGCGATCCTACTGCCTCAGCCTCCCGAGTAGCTGGGACTACAGGCATGCGCCACTATGCCCGGCTAATTTTTCTATATAGATTTTTAGGTGTCCATATAATGTCTTTCTATTTTTAGTAGAGACGGGGTCTCGCTCAGGCTGGTCTCGAACTCCTGACCTTGAGCAATCCACCCGCCTCGGCCTCCCAGAGTGCTAGGATTACAGGCGTGAGCCACCGCGCCCGGCCCATTCTTCATTTATTAATTGGGTAGCATGGGGGCAGGGGAGGCAGTTTCCTCCTTCTCCCCCTCTTGTTTTTCTTTATTCCTCTCCCAGTTCCCCCTTCCATCGTCTCGATGGATTTGGATGAGACGTAGACATTTTCTACGTCAGGCCTTAATCATACCGAGGGAGCAGGAGAAAAGTAAGCCGCCTACCATGACACGATGGAATGGAAGTTTGTCAGCCATTGACTGCTGTGGCATTCCGACATTTAGTGTCTTCAGGACATTCTATATTTCTGCTATCCCACTAGAATATATCTCCTCGATCACTACTGTGTGGCCACATCCCAGCTGTTTCGTGAGCCACCCTCAATGTTCGTGACGATGTAGTGTGGGGACTCCCTCCGTCTGGTGCCTTAAACTCGCACATTTGGGGTTTTGTATCAGGATAGCAAAGCGATCACCTTTAAATAACCTGGCTGGCCATGGTGGCTCATGCCCGTGATCCCCGCAACTTGGGAGGCAGAGACGGGAGCGTGACTTGAGCCCAGCAGCTGGAGACCAGCCTGGGTAACACGATGAGACCTCATCTCTACCAACAAAAAAAAAAAAAAGAAAAATTATGGCGGGTGTGGCAGCATTTGCCTATAGTCCCAGCTACTCAGAAGGCTGAGGCAGAGAGGATCACTTAAGCCCTGGATTTGGAGCTTGCTGTGAGCTACAATCAGGCCAAGGCGGCCTGGGAGAGGACAGAGTGAAAGAAATCCTGTCTCAAAAAAAAAAAAAAGAAAAGAAAAGAAAAGAAAAGAAAGAAAACAAGACCGATAACACAACACAACTTAGAAGACTTGGTGTTACCGAAAGCTCGGCCACTTGCCCACGAGGCCGAATAACGAGGACAAGCTGTTTGAGGAGGAAGGAAAGAGAGAGTCTATTTTGCCGGTAAAGGAGAAAATAGGGTAGACCTTCCCATCTCAAGCCTCCGAATTTCCCCGAACATAGGGCTAGGCAGAAATACAGAGCTTTTAATGAGGGGGGGAGGGGTTCTCAGCTTTAGCGTTGATTGTGGTTAATTATTTCAATCGTCCAGGCTCTGCCAAAAACAAAGCCTGTGAACTCTGCCGGCCGCCCACCTGGGGGGGGGGGGGCGGGGCAGGGGACCACTTGGGAGTTTTAAGAAAAGATTTAACCTGCCTTGGGGACATAGGCCAGACTACAAGCTCCCAAAAGTGGTGGTGGTGGTGGTGGTGGTGGTGGGGAGCGTAAAACGACAGAACGTCTTTCTGTCCTTTATTGGTTTCTCCTTTTTCCCCCCTAGGTGCCAAAAGACCTGAGACTGATGCCGAAAAGAAATAGGTACAGGCGCCCACGTGCACACACAAAGATATACGATCGAATACATCGTGTTGACAGTCGGGGAAACTGGAAGATGATGGGGAAGTATCACGAGCAACTTTGTATTTCTTCCAGGACAGGAAAATGGACACGAAGAGAAAAATTCATCGTTCTCGGCGTAGGATAAAAAGCCACATCTTGTTACTTAATATAATTCATTCTGTGATTTAAGTTTTTATACGATATGATATTCGATAAGCCTAAAACACAAGATAAAAGAGAAACAAACAAAAGGGAAAAAATAAAAATAAAAAAGACGACGGGCAGAGGCCTACGGTCCCGGGAGGAGGCAGAGAGCGGGAGGAGGGGCGCCTCCCGCAGACAACAGGGCGGGTGGGCGGAGACCCGCTAGAGGCTAGGGCTGCCCCGGGCGGGCCCAGAGCTGCGGGCCCGGGAAGAAGAGGGTGGGACCGTCCGGACCGTGCTCTCCTCCCCGCCCTCCACACCTCCCGGGAGTCAGCTCTTAAACTCCCAACGTCACCTGACTTTCCGGATCCCGAGGTCTGATCAAAGTGGCCGCTAGGTGACACCCAGCAACCGCTGCCGGTGTCATCCTGAAAAGAACGGACCCTATGACTGACGGGGGTGGGGCGCACAGTGGGTGGCCCGGCCAGCTCCCCTTCCTCCTCGGAGCGGATCGGATCATCTGGAACTTTATCCAGAGAGGAGAGAGTGCCCCTGGGTGTGTGCTAGAAGCCGGAGGGTTGGGGCAGGGACCTACCCAAGAGAGAAGTAGAGTACAGGGAGTTTCAGAGTTGACCCACTCACCATCTCGCCCTGGTCAATACAAGAGTGGCAATATCTGTCACCGTGGAATGAACACTTGGTACCGAAGACCTTTGTCTATGCTGGCCCCCGTATGCCTAGGGGGGGGCATGTGGCCAGAATCTGACATCCTAAACGTCTTCGTAGAAAGAATTTGGGGGTGGGGGTGGGGGAGAGAGACAGAAAAAGAAAAGAGAGGGGGAAAGAAATGGCTGCCACAAAACTATCAGAACAGAGAAGCGACCGATAGGGCCTATCTGGTTAAGTTCTTTCCCTACCCAGAGAACGACTTGACGTAGCTGACGTCACTGCAGTCAGGCCACGTTCCGGTGGACACAGAGAGTCAGGGATAGAATTTCACGCTCGGCACTGTCTCTCGGGACAGCGGGAAGGTGGAGGGTGGCTGAGGGTTCTATGCTCCTTTATCACACACCGTCAGGTAGGTCAGGTAAAATTGAGGACAGATTTCCAGTGTTTCGAGAAAGGAAGAGCACTCGTGCAGGCCATCTATCTGTACGTGGGAGAGTGTCCCCGAAAAGTGGCTTTCAGTGCCGGGATGTGCCTAGGCCAAGAAGGTACACGATCCTGAGTGAGAATGGTCCGTCCCATCGAGTCAGTCGGTAGGAGGCCACCGGGTCGAGACGGAACTGCCCCCCCACCCGCCCCCGCCCCCGCCCCCGCCCCCGCCCCCGCCCCCCAGAGCAGACAGACTCAGAATGGAGTCACTCGGTGCCAGTGCCCTGCCCGGGTGCCCCATCATTCAACCGAACTGGGAAACAGGTGGGCTTTCCGACCCTCGGGAGGGAGCTTCACCGGCGGGCGGACAGATCAGAAGGGGCCCGGCTCCCTTGAGCGGGCAGGCTGGGGACGGTCGGTGGGGTCTCTTGACAGGAGGCACCACGGAACCCTTGAGGCAATGTCGGGGGCACCTATGTTGCGGTCCAAAGCTAGCGTCTGAGAAGTCGTCCCGAAAGCATGATGGCGTCAACAAGTCCCCTCCGTTCAAGAAACGAGATTCATTTCTAGAGGAGGGCCACCCCCGCGGGAGGACCGTAGGCTTCCTGTGGACATTCTCTTCAAAAGGCAATTCACTCAGCGGAGTGAAAATCGGAAAAATCGCTGTCCTCTGACGCAGCTGCAGAGAAAAGATGGCACCAAAATCAATGAAACACACACACACACACAAACACACCTCCTCCCATCTGAACGAGCACTCCGGACGGTCACATAGGGAGAGCGACGGGCAGTCTTCCCCCCCCTGTGGTTTTCTACCTTTCGTTGCGGTTTTTTCCCTCAGTGGATAGAGGAGGAGACACAGGGGGCTCAGCCGGCATGCGAGTGGGTTTATCATCCTCTGTGAGTATCAACACGCGACACCACCTAAGTGAAGGAACACACCGGTGTTTCATGTGATGTGGCTCAATGCCTGGCAGATACGAGCCTTTGCAGGCCTCCTCGTGATCGACAGGACGTCGCCTTGGACACGGACACATCTTGTCCCTCCCTCCCGAGGCGATAGGCGGTTCCGTACCTCCTCGGGGCCAGGGCACAGTCTGCCTAGGCACCTACAACACGTGTGGCAACAGCCTCGATGGCTCTGCCATGAGAACGAACTCCCGTGGCACGGGGGTGGGGTGGGGGGGGGGTCGGGTGCTGAAGAATTCAGCTGAGTGAAGGAATGCCACGGGATTCAGAGTGCCATCGGTGGGCTGAGAGGCGAGCAGGGCGGGCTTTGAAAGGGTAACATTCTCCCTGCCTTCCGTCTGGCTGTGAATACAGAACGTACACGCCAGGCGGGGTGGCTCACGCCTGTAATCCTAGCACTCTGGGAGGTAGAGGCGGGTGGATCGCTCAAGGTCGGGAGTTCGAGACCAGCCTGAGCAAGAGCGAGACCCCCATCTCTACTAAAAATAGAAAGAAACTATATATCTAAAAATATATACAGAAACAGTATCTAAAAATATATACAGAAAAATATTAGCCGGGCACGGTGGCGCATGCCTGTAGTCCCAGGTACTCGGGAGGCTGGGGCAGTAGGATCGCTTGAGCCCAGGAGTTTGAGGTTGCTGTGAGCTAGGCTGACGCCACGGCACTCTAGTCTGGGCAACAGAGTGAGACTCTGTTTCAAAAAAAAAAAAAAAAAAATATATATATATATATACACACACACACACACACACACACACACACGTATATCCAATTAGCTGGGCATGCTGGCACATGCCTGTAATCCCAGCTACTCGGGAGGCTGAGGCAGTCTGATCGCTTGAGCCCAGGAGTTTGAGATTGCTGTGAGCTAGGCTGACGCCATGGCACTCTAGCCAGGGCAACAGAACGAGAGACTCTGTCAGAAAGAAAAGAAGAGCGAGAGCGAGAGAGCGAGAGAAAGAAAGAAAGGAAGGGAGAGAAAGGAAAGAGAAGGAAGGGGGGGGGAGAGAGAGAGAGAGAGAGAGAGAGAGAGAGAGAGAGAGAGAGGAGAAAACTATTAAAAAATTCGGGACCAGATCCATCGGTCGGTACTCAGAAGCGTGACGATCGGGTGTTCCCGAGCACGTGTGAGATGTGTCTTCTCCCTGACGCCGCGTTTCCTCCACACACACATCACCCATCTGCCGTGGAAAAAAAGCAACAAAAAGAGAGAAAGAGATTAAGAAGGGAAAATGGAAACAGGGCAAAAGAGGAAGAAAGAAAGAAATTTCGAAAAAAAGAGACCAAAGTCACAGCGAGAAGGAAGAATACTGAGCCCAGAGCGACACCTAGTGACCACACCGTCACAAGCACCCTAGGGCCCCAATTCGCCAGAGACATCTGGTGGACCCCAGGGCAACATGTGGTCGACCCGGGGCCATGGCGTCTGCAGCCGATTCCCAGGCGGGCACACGAGCCCGGGGAAACTCATTCTCAGCGCGGGGAGGAGGGGAGGGGAAATAATAGCAAAGTCACACCAGATCCCTTTCTAGTTCATAAACGTGTTGATTGCGTGTTCACGCGCACGTGTGAGAAGGGCCTCCTGGTGTGTCGGCACGTCACCCGCGTGACGTGAAACCATGAATCCGGGGGGGGGGGGGGAGCGGAAAGGCGGGCAGGAAAAGGCAAAGAGAGAATAGATAAAATGAAAGGACCAAAAAGAAAGTCACACAGCAGGGTAGGGGAGTGAGAGCAAGTCGAGAGACTGCAGACAGAAACTCCGAGAGGAGAGGAATGCTCCGGAGCGCCCCCTCGCCCCGCGCGAGAAGAATACCGATCGCAGGGTGATCCCTAGGGGCAGCGAGGCCAGAGAGACCAAATCCGTCCCGAAGCCTCCCTGTCAGGATGACAACCACAGACCAGACATCTGGTCAACCACCCAAGGACCAGACATCTGGTCAACCAGCGAACCCATGCGGAGGCCGCATGCAGCAGCGACATCTGCACGACCACTCAGGGTGCTCCCTGCCGGGAGGGTGTGTCTCTATGTGTGTGTGTCCGGGGGGGGGGGAGATTGCGATGAAAGTCACGC
>NW_027183322.1:7500-24642 GCF_041146395.1 Eulemur rufifrons | reverse complement strand
ACCGAAGATTCAGAGGACAAGAGACTTGTAGAAAAGCGGCCGCCAGGTGGAGCCCGACCACAACCGGCGCCAGCCACCAGAGGTCTGCTGCAAAACACGGGGCAACCCTCTGGAGCCCATCATTTCAGAGTCCAGAAGGTCCCCCGGGGGCATCAAACACAGTCCCCCTACTCCCCACGGAAGCCATCGAAAAATGACGGGTCAGTCTAGGGCCACGCCACCCTGAACGCGCCCAATCTCGTCTGATCTTGGAAGCTAAGCAGGCCCCGGCCTGGCTAGCACTGGGATCAAAGAAAGGATGGGTCGGCCCGACCACCGACATCGTCCACCAAACCCGTCTCTGCACAGACCACAACATAGCCGAGAGACAGACAGGCAGAAACAGAAAGAGAGAAAGGGAGAGAAAGGAAAAGAACAGAAAGAAAAGAGACGGAGAAACAGAGAGAGAAAGTCAGAAAGAAGAAAACAGTAAATAAGAAAAGACAGGAAGAGGGCACGGGGAAGAAAGAAAAAGGAAGGGAGGAAGGAGATAGGAAACACAGAAAGACAGAAGGAAAGAAGAAATAAGGAAAGAAAAGACAGGCAGAAAGAAAGAGAATGAGAAAAAGGAAGGAAGGATGGAAGCAGAAAGAAAGAAGAAAGAAAGAAAGACAGACAGAGACAGAAGGAGGGAAAGAAAGAAAAGAAAAAGAAAGGAAATTAAGAGAGAAAAAGAAAGAGCACGGAAAGATGGAAAGAGAAAAAGATAGAGAGAAGGAAGGAGAGAGACAGTATAGAAAGAGACAGAAAGGAAGAAGGAAGGAGAGAGAAAGGAGAGAATGAGAAAGAAAGAAGGTAGGAAAGTAGAAAGGGGGAAGAAAGATGGAAAAAACAGAGATAGAAACACAGGATAACAGGAGAAAGGAAGAGAGGAAAGAAATACGGAAGGAAGGAAGGCAGGCAGGCAGGAAGGAAGACAGGAAGACTGAAAGAAGGAAACAACAAAGAAGTAAAGAAAAGGCAGAAGGAGGAAGAGAAAGAAAGAAAGAGGGGGGGGGGAGAGATGATAGGATGAGAAAACCTTTCTGTCGTGGAATCATAAAACCCCTTCCTATCTTAGGATCATGAAACCCAGGGTGGAACTATGATACACTTCACATTCTCAGAGCACGCCGGCTGGTGAAACAAAGAAAGAAGTCAGGGACAGAGAGAACACATTCACGGGGCCTGGCCGGGGGCCAGGGTGGGGCGGCCCGAGGCTGTCGCCAGAGCCATCTCTGTGGCAGGACGTCGCAACACGCCTACCGGATTTTCCCATAACGCTCGCCCGCCGCCAGGTGACCCCCGTCATCCACCGATCCAAGTGTCAGCCTGGAAAGGACGGGCTCCCTCGTGGGGGAGGGAGCGTGGGGGCGGGAGTGGGTACACACTGGGTCGCAGGCCTCCTCCCGGCCCCTCTCGGACCACGTCTCTCAGCCCTCGGGCACACTCCCCACCACTAGTCGACCAGAGAGCCCCCGGGGGCGGGGGGCCGGAGGGGGGCGTCCACGGCAGGGAGAGAGGACAGGGACCCATCGGCCCGTGCTAGATGCCACGGGTGGAGGCAGGACCTGCTGAAGACACACGAACAGTACGGAGAGGTTCAGAGCGGGGCCTAGGCGCAGCCACTCACGATGATCTCACAGTTGGACTATCTGTCACGGTGGACCGAAGCGCATGAAGTGGGCGCTCCCGGAAACGGCGTGTGTGTGTGTGTGTGTGTGTGTGTGTGCGCGCGCGCACGCGCGCGCGCGTGTGCCTGTGTGTGGGAGGGAGAGAGAGAGAGAGAGAGAGAGAGAGAGAGAGATGGGAGAAGACGGTCGGTACATTCACTCACTCCTGTACCCGGGCCAGTCGTTTCTCCCGAAGGACAGAAATCCATAAAACACCCACGTCTAAAGAGTGTTTACACAGAGCTAACCCTAGGTCGAATCAGTCAGGAGTCGAGTGCGGGGAATCCTATGGTCCCAAACTGGGACTCCAGTCCCGGCCCCATAGCAAAAGGGGGTCATTTCTCAGAAAACGCACGCACACAGAATCGGGCAACGTTTATACAATTTTATACCGTGGTAGTGACTTCCTTCCCCGCCCCCGTGTTCTTAGGATCGGTCTCACTACATAGTACTTTTTTTTTTTTTCTGAGCTTTATTTTATTTTATTTTATTTTACTGTCATTTCGTTAGAGATGATGGGGAGGGGTGGCGGGGGAGCAGGGCATAGTTCACTCACTGGAAGCCTCAAACTCCTGGGCTCCAGCGATCCTCCTTCCTCAGCCTCCCAAATCGCTGGGGCTACAGGCGTGTGCCACCATGCCCGGCTAATTTTTTTCTATTTTTGGTAGAGACGGGGGTCTTGCTTTTGCCGAGGCAGGTCTCGAACTCCTGACCTCAAGCGGTCGGTCCTCCTCCCCGCCTTGGCCTAGGATTACAGGCGTGAGTCACCAAGCCTGGCCTGGATCGGTTTTTAATAGGTAAGGTCTACGAGACATCCCAGTCCAAACATCGATTCGGTAGGTCTCTACAGGACTCCGGGCGGAGATCCGATCTGGGGTTTACAACGTGGAGAATTAAGGCCTGGCTAGCAAATAGCCCAGTGACTGAAGAGGGACGATGCTCGTCAGTCGTACAGAGCCTGAAAAGATGCAACACGGGGAAACGTTTCCAGGTTCCTCTCAGAAGAGGATGTCAGATGAGATGCCGAAACGAAAAGAATGGGTTCAAGCCAAAAGGAAAAATAGATAAATAAGTCAATAAATAAAACTACGGGAGACAGCCAGGAGACACTGTTTCCTCAGAAATGGCTAGGAAGCCTCCCAGGATAACCTGGATAGCAGCATATGTTCCTCCTCCTCCTCCGGCTCCCTCTCTTGTGTTCGTGTTTGTTTTCTGTAAACGCCAAGATGGGGCAGGGGTGGGGGACACCACGCCGGGTGGGCGAGCAGATCACCCTTCCCACCACAGGAGGGAGCACACACACACACACACACCCACCCACCCACCCCAGGTCATCACTCTGTAGTTCCGCGTGAGTGAGGTGAGGCCCGGAACGGTGCTAGTAGCTTTCCAAGTGGTCAAAAAGAATGCACAATAACTGGACCGAGGCCTGTCTGGACGCTGTAAAGGCCCACTTGAAAACTTATGCTTGCTCGCTAGGTGACCGATGTCCGCTTGACCTATGTCTGTAATTGGAAATACGTACCTTGCGGAGATAAAACAAAGCAATTAACTTGTAACTAAGTGTTTAAACTTTCCAGCTGCCTGTCGTAAAATTGATTGTGCTTGCTTAACGCCTGAAAGAATGTTCCTTAATTGGAGCTATCTGTTTCTGTAAACCTGCTCGCTTAAAGACTGTAACCGAAACGAAACGGGGGCCCGAGGCTGGTCCCGGACCACACAGCTGCGGAGTAGGTGGTATAGTGTTGTTTCAACCGCCGTGCCTAAAGTCACGGAGCTCTAGCTTAGGATAGTCTGAAACCTTCCTGCTTTTTTCGGCTCGGGGCCATTCTCTGTACCTGTACCCTAACAGGGCAGGGGGTGGTCGCTGGCCAGCTAATGTGGACTCATGACTTGGCTCAATTCGGTCTCTAGGTTGTCCTGTCTCGCACTCCGTACTATAACAGATGCCACACCGGTTCAACCCAGCTCTGAAGGAAAGAAATGCCGAGCGTTCCCCTAGCCGGAGGAAGGCAAAACGCACCTCTGCCTTCCTCTGAGGGCACGTCTGAGTGAACGGGTCGTTCTCCCTGCCCGTCACCCCAAGCCCCTCATCCCGGACCCCACCACACCCGGCCTTGACCTCCTCGGCCCTGCCCACCAGGCCCCATCATGGCCTCTGGAGCCTGGGCTCTCTCTCTCTCCAGGCACTGGCACTGCCCCCCGCCCCCACCCCGGGACCTGAGATCCAGGGCCTCTGTCTCCCAGGCCTCCCAGCTGTCTTGACTTGCGGACTCAGTGCCTGCTCTGCCAGAGAGACCTCTTGCTGCGGGGTGGCTCTCAGTGGCTGCATCTCAGCGGTCTAACGTGTCCCCCACCATCCACGTGGCCGCCGGCGTCAGGCTTCGGTGCCGTAGTGCCACCCTGCCTCCCTTCCGGGGGAATCCCACGCTGCCTCAGGCCCATTATGACCTGGAAGAGGCTGCACCTGTGGGGTCTGCCCATTTCCACTACCCCCCCCCCACACACGTCACCCCCCGGTCCCCCCATAGGGGTTAGGAAGAAGGCAACACTTTCTGGTACAAGGGTTGAACTGAAGGGGCGAGTGAGTGGCCACCTGGCAGGGGCATCGCAACAGATGGCTGAAGAAGTCAGCCGCCGAGTGCAGAAATGTCACGGAACTTGGGGTGCCACTGCCTTGCTGAGATAGGGCCAGGGCAGGCTTTAAAAGGCTAAAATTCTGCCTGCCTTTGGTACGTTAATACAGAACCCATGGTCCTTTCTAATTTTTGATTCCCGGAGAGGCAGGAAGTATTCCAAATGGCCACGCCATGGCTTTTCTAAATTGCCCACAAGGCCTTCTCCGACCCAGCGGGTCAGGGGTTTGCTTTGGTGTTACATCGTGGTAAAAGAGACATCCCACAGCAGTGACCATGTCCATCGACTCCGTCGGCGCTCTCAGGCTCGTAGTCCCACTTTTCAGACAAGCCTGGATGGCCACTCCGTGTCACTCTTTGCCAAATGCCAGCCACTCTCCTCCCCGCCCCGCATCCCCCATTTGGCCACCACAACTCTTCATCCCCAGGCGCCCTCCGGTAAAGTGTGCTCCTGTCTGTACACCTACTCCGTTGGGGGCGGGGGGGGGGCGGGAGGTGGCACAAGAGGTGGCTGGTGGCCGGAGCAGGCCCGCCACCTTGAGTGTGTGGAACAGCGCTGAGGATTTCCTAAGGGAAGAAAGAGGGTGGGGAGAGCGAGAGAGCATCTCCTCCTCGTGAACCTCACAGATGATTGAGGACAAACAGGCCTGCACGGGGAGGGGGGGGGCAGGGAGGGTGCCGAGTCTGCACCAGAGAAAATGGCTTTGTGGGGGGGTGGGAGGGGAAGAGGGCAGAAAGATTTTCTGTCTTTTTAAAACTTCCCCCAGGCTTTTGGGAACTTGCAGCCCGGCCTGCATCCCTGAGGCACGTTAACTCTTTGGTTATAACTCCAGGTGGCCCCCAGGGTGGGCGGCCCACAGAGTTCAAGGGATTTCTTCTCAGCAGAGACGGGACCTTTAGAACAGCTAACTGCAGTAATTGCCTGAAGCTGAGAACCAACCCTCCCTCCTTTTAAACCTCTGTATTTCTGCCTAGGCCTATGTTCACGAAATTTGGGGGTTTGAGACTGAGAAGCTCTACCCTATTTATTTCCTCCTTTGTCAGCAAAGTAGACTCTCTGTTTTCTTACTCCTCATACCGCTTGTCCTCGTTATTCGGCCTCGTGGACAAGCAGCTGAGCTTTCGGTCACAAGTCCACACCCCAGGGTGGAGGGGTCCAATCCACCCCTGTCCAGACCTGGGCCCTTCCTGCCTCCCTCTCGAGACGATCTGTTTGGCAGCCCAGCCGCCTTGGACTGGGCCACAAGGAGGACACAAAGTAAAGACCCAGCCCCCCCGCCCCCCCCCCCACACACACACACACACACACACGGCAGTGGCGGTGGGTGGCAGTTCTCCAAGGGTTTGGGGCTTTTCCTGAGGCAGGAGACGGAGGGGACTGATTTCTTTAGAGCTCCGTCCCCTCCCCCATGCGCTGTGCCGCCTGGAAGCGGCAGCTCGCGGGGCGGGGTCGGGGCTGAAAGCGGCTCCGCCCGAGAGAAGCCCGAGGCGGCTACGTGCAAGCGCGCATGCGCAGTCAGCTCGCGGGGCGGGGTCGCGGCTGAAAGCGGCTCCGCCCGAGAGAAGCCCGAGGCGGCTACGTGCGAGCGCGCATGCGCAGTCAGCGCAGTGAGTGGAGGAGGGGTGGAAAACGGCGGAAGGGCTCCGCCGGGGGCCCGGCCATCTGTGCGGCCAGGCTAGGGGTTTCCCTCTTGGGCCGGGAGCTCGTACCCCGCCCCCAGCCCGCAGGCAATCCCGAGGGGCAGAAGCACGACTTGCTGGGCACCTCCTCGGGCGAAGCGGTCGCGGTGGCTGGGTTACGTGGGGCCCAGACGAGTCTCTGGTTCTGGGAGCGGCACCTCCCCCACGCGCCTCTCCTCTTGGGCCTTCACCCCTCCTCCCCCCCCCCCCGCTCCGGCCCCAGGGGATGGGAGGAGTGGGGGGCAGGGAGACGACCTCAGGGAGGAGCCAGACCAACTGAATGAAAGCTTTTCATGAACTCGTGTGTCTTTGCCAGGGAAACACCATTTCTGGAGTCTATGAACTAAAATAAAATCTTAAGCCGCCCCCCGCCCGCCACCGCCAGCTGACCCGTCCCGTGGTTGGCCCAGGGAACCCTAGAAAAACCCTTAAACCTGAGCTGCTGCCCCGCAAGGACAGGGGAAGTCAGACACCCCTCCCTGATGGAGTCAGATTTTATAACAATGAGATACTGAATGTCCGACGGGCCTAAGGCCAGGCAAGACAAAGCTTAACGCATATCTAGCAGGCCAACCGTTTACTGAACTACAGGGCACTTGAGTTTTGGGTAAACTGTCCAGTGGCTTGTCTGTGATTAGCAGACCTCCTTACCTTAACTGAAAACATGATGCAAAGCTTTTAGGCAGAGGTTCATTTATGTCATCAATTGCAAATCAAAGAATCTTTAAACCCAGCTGTAAACCTGTAAACACCGCACCCTCCCTCCCCCGCCCCCCCCCCAACTGCCAGATGTCCTGCCTTTTCAGCCCAGACCAATGTACCCCTTCCATGTTTTGATTTGTGATTTTACATGTAATTCCTGTCTCCCTAAAATGTATGAAGCCAAACTGTAACCCACCCCACCACAATGGGTCCGCTTGCTCAAGGCTTCTTGGGCGTAGCTCTCTGGGCCATGATCACGGCCGTTGGGCTCAGAATAAAACTCTTTAAATTATTTTGCAGTGATTTGGGGTTCTTTTCCATGGACGAGTCAATCGTGTTCACATTATTTTAGCCTTGGGAGCTTTTTCTTTTCTATTATGTCTGATCCTGATCGCTAGCCAGGTATTCATTCATATTTTTGGTTGGTGGTGGTGCTCAAGCTCGTCTTTGTACATCCCAGATTGGCGTAAGCCACCGTGAATATGTTTTACACCTTCCAAGAGCTAGCGCTTATTGCCGTATCATAACCAGGGCTCGCAGCAATTTTTCTTTTTTTTTTTTTTAAAGCTGCTTCCACTTTCCACCTAGGTATACATACGAGTATCCCCTTTAAATGAATGCTTGCATCGAGGAACCAGGAAGTGGTTTTTGTTGTTGTTGCTGTTGTTGTTTTCCCCCAGTCATTTATCTGCTCCTCAACCCTCATTATTTATCACACACACACACACACACACACACCCCCACCCCATCTCTGTAGAAAAGCTCACGGAGATTGTTCATCCACCGCGTGCTTTCTGTTGACAGTATCTGAGACGATAAGGAGCACCATGCATTCTGTTCTAAGAGAAAAATTGCATATATCAGTATGATTATATTTTACTTCTTGTGTGAATTTAGTGGATCTCATAAAAGCTGATCTTGATTTTCACAGCAGAGAAAAGTGGGCTTCTGTTTTGGTTTTGTTTTTGTTTTTCTGGAGGGGTGGTGTCTTCACATAAGTGATCATCTTTACAAGTATGCTATATGCGAGAAATTTCAGAAAGCTGCAAAGAGTGACTTGTTGACAATGCTTGCATTGAATGATGTATCTGAATCTGTGAATCGAAGGGGTCAGCATCTGACCAGAAAGCACTGTTAGAAGAAGAGGGGTTTCGGGTCTTTTCCTAAATTGTATCTGCCTAAGGCGGAAAATATTTCTGTTTCCCTATGACATGGTATTTTCCTCACAAGCAGTGTTAATGGCTCCATATGTCTCTAGACTGGCTGCAGAGCAGAGACTCCATGGTCTCCACTACTTGACTCTGTCTGTCCAAGAATGGCCTCCACAGCTCTCCTCTGTGAGATATCCACTCTCAGAGGTGGCACGGTATGGTGGGTAGGGGGATATGCTGGATTTTGAAAACTCAGAGTTTGAACTCCAGTGCTTTATTTCTTAGCAACATGAACTTTGTCAGATCACATCACCCTGCTGAAGCCCAGTCACCTAAAGGGTAGAAAATGCAATGGATAGATTGACGCTTCTCTTCTCTTCTCCTCTCTTCTTTCTCTCTTTCTTTCTTTCCTTGTGTCTTCCTGTCTCTGTCTCTCTCTCTCTCTCTCTCTCTCTCTCTCTTTCTTTTTGTCTTTTTCTTTTTTTTCTTTTGACGGGCCCTCACTCTGTTTCCCAGACTAAAGTGCAGTAGCATCATCATAGATCACTGCAACTTCAAACTCTTGGCCTCAAGCGATCCTTTCCCCCTAGGCTTCCCAAAGTGCTAGGATGCAGTTTTATTTTTATCTGTGACACCATGGGAGGAAATATCTTTTAGGGTCATAGGGTCAGAAATTTAGATCTCTTCTTTGAACTCATGGTAGCGGCTAACTGGGATTTTCAGTGTGTAAACGTAAGCCACTTGTAATTTCACCAGTACTCCCGTTACTTGTCATCTATTCAGGAGGTGAACTCTTCTTCCCCTACCATCTACTGTTCAAACGCGTTGGCCACAAGGATAATTTGAATATCAGATTCAGAGCACAAATAATTAAGGTCCTGTAGCGTTAATAAGTAAAAGGGGCCACACACAAACCTGTGGAAGTCTGTGTCCCTTCCAGTTTTTTTGTTTGTTTGTTTGTTTGTTTGTTTGTTTGTTTTTGGGTCCCCCCCCCCCCCGAGACTGAGTCTCACTCTGTTGCCCGGGCTAGAGTGAGTGCCGTGGCGTCAGCCTAGCTCACAGCAACCTCAAACTCCTGGGCTCAGTCGATCCTCCTGCCTCAGGCTCCCCAGGAGCTGGGACCACAGGCATGTGCCACCATGCCCGGCTAATTTTTTTCTATATATTTTTAGTTGTCTGGACAATTTCTTTCTATATTTTTAGTAGAGACGGGGGCGGGGGGGTCTCACTCTCGCTCGGGCTGGTCTCGAACTCCTGACTTTGAGCGATCCTCCCGCCTCGGCCTCCCAGAGTGCTAAGTTTACAGGCCTGAGCCAACGCGTCCGGCCTGTGTCCATTCTTTAATGTTGTGTGTTGCTCAGTTATGAAAAGGCAAGGGAACATAAAATCCGAGTTTTAGGGATGACTTATAGGCTCAGTATTCTTTTTTTTTTTTTTTTTTTTTTTTGCCTCCTCTAAGCCTATGTGAATATCAAGGAGGGTAAAAAATTCAGTGTTCTCAGTTCAGTGCCCAACCAACCTCTGTTTCCAGAGTAAAAATTGAGCATCCTATTACACCTTTATTTCCCTTTGGTATGCTAAGGCCCAACTCGGCAGAGAGGTCACTGTTTATTCTCTTTGCTAAGATCACATGTGCCATAGTCTGTCTGCTTTGTCTCCTTTAGGGGTAATCATCCAATCTTACCCGGGCCCCTCACATCCTCGTGACAATAGGCCTCCTTGGTTTACTGAAATAGAAAAGACCGGCTCATCAGCAATGTTTGATCGGTTGCTTCAGAAACAAATGTTGTTCTGCTTTCTTTACTATGTTTTTTTTTTTTTTTCCTTCTTTCTTCCGTCAGACCCAATCCGATATAGGTGGGAGAGAAGGTAACCGGAGCCTCTTGAAAAACCGAAGTGAACCAAAGCGAGCTCACAGATTCAGATAGAAATCAGGAGGAAGAAAAATTGAGAGATAACATGGATTTTCTGTCTAGCGGGTGTTCTCACACTTCAATTTTACCAGAAGCGTTAGGTAGGATGACGATGACGATAATTGTGACAAACACTATTCTCATTGGACAGATAAGGAGGCAGGCTCAGAGTGACGAGTAACCTGGGCCTAAATAGATCGCTAAGAAGCATCATAGTGTGTTCCTTGGTTACGCTGTTTTGTGAAGCTCAAAAAGTTTGGGGTGCGCGTGCGCGTGCGTCCATGTGCGTACGCAATCATAGGTGTTCTAGTAAAACGGATATGAGGTAGGATTTCCCATACCTTCAATGATTTCATGTCCTGCAGGAACATAATGTTCCGGGATCAGGTTTTTATTCTGCCTTCTGTGCCACATGCTCAACATGCCTGTGACTTTACAGCCGAGACTTGCTCAGGGGGAGCCCATTCTCATCTTCTGGGAGGTTCTGCTAATCTTTAAAAGACAAGGACATAGGAAGATGATCCTATAACAACGACTGTGACCACGATTAAAGGCTTACTGTTTACCACGCGTGCTTCTGTGGGCTTTGCCTGCATTTGCTTTTTCACTCTGCACAATATCCCTGTGGGGTAGGCACCATGATTTCTGCATTTGCAGATGAAGAGGCTGAGGCTCAAGAGGATGTATGACTCGCCAAGTTACCAAACACGGAGTGTCGTCCAGGTAGCCAGTCCAGGCCCCCCGGCTCTGCAGCCACTCTGCAATGCTGATTCTGAGCCTGACCGTTTCATCACTGGTGGCTCCCTGAGAACCTTGACTCGGCCCCCTTCCTCAGTTCACTTGGGAAACATATTCATGTGTGTGTATTTCTCTCCTTCCCTCTCCCACCCCCCCCCCCGTTTTAGTTTTTATTATTTTGAAAAGTGCATAGAACGATAAAAACTTTAAAAGTAGGAAAAAGCTTACGGAACACATAAGGACACAGAGAAAGAAAATATCTGTGTACAACAGTGCAACGCATTTGTGTTTTAAGTCGTGGTGTTGCAAAAGAGTCCAAAAGTTTAAAAGAAAGAAAAACAAACAAACAAACAAACAGACAGACAAACAAACAAACAAAAAAAAAGCCAAACCACCATGGAAAAGTTTATGAAGTGAAAACACTTACAGTAAGCTAAGGTTAATGTATTATTGAAGAAAGAAATTTCTAAAGGTAAATGTCGTGTGGCCTAAGTGTCCAGGGTTTATGAAAACCTACAGTAAGTAATGTCCTAGGCCTTCACATTCACTCACCACTCACCGCCAACTCACAGACTCACCCAGAGCAACCTCCCGCCCGCCCTGCAAGCTCCATTCACCGTAAGTGCCCTGGCCAGGTGTCCCACTGCACAGAAACCTATTAGACTGCATTTCTTCCCATTACTATCAGTAGTTGTACATTTCTTAGGACTGTAGGCCTACGATACACCTCCAGGCATAGTTAGGGGTTGGGAAGAGGAGGGAAGAGGCCATTCTTCATTTATTAATTGGGTAGCATGGGGGCAGGGGAGGCAGTTTCCTCCTTCTCCCCCTCTTGTTTTTCTTTATTCCTCTCCCAGTTCCCCCTTCCATCGTCTCGATGGATTTGGATGAGACGTAGACATTTTCTACGTCAGGCCTTAATCATACCGAGGGAGCAGGAGAAAAGTAAGCCGCCTACCATGACACGATGGAATGGAAGTTTGTCAGCCATTGACTGCTGTGGCATTCCGACATTTAGTGTCTTCAGGACATTCTATATTTCTGCTATCCCACTAGAATATATCTCCTCGATCACTACTGTGTGGCCACATCCCAGCTGTTTCGTGAGCCACCCTCAATGTTCGTGACGATGTAGTGTGGAGACTCCCTCCGTCTGGTGCCTTAAACTCGCACATTTGGGGTTTTGTATCAGGATAGCAAAGCGATCACCTTTAAATAACCTGGCTGGCCATGGTGGCTCATGCCCGTGATCCCCGCAACTTGGGAGGCAGAGACGGGAGCGTGACTTGAGCCCAGCAGCTGGAGACCAGCCTGGGTAACACGATGAGACCTCATCTCTACCAACAAAAAAAAAAAAAAAGAAAAATTATGGCGGGTGTGGCAGCATTTGCCTATAGTCCCAGCTACTCAGAAGGCTGAGGCAGAGAGGATCACTTAAGCCCTGGATTTGGAGCTTGCTGTGAGCTACAATCAGGCCAAGGCGGCCTGGGAGAGGACAGAGTGAAAGAAATCCTGTCTCAAAAAAAAAAAAAGAAAAGAAAAGAAAAGAAAAGAAAGAAAACAAGACCGATAACACAACACAACTTACAAGACTTGGTGTTACCGAAAGCTCGGCCACTTGCCCACGAGGCCGAATAACGAGGACAAGCTGTTTGAGGAGGAAGGAAAGAGAGAGTCTATTTTGCCGGTAAAGGAGAAAATAGGGTAGACCTTCCCATCTCAAGCCTCCGAATTTCCCCGAACATAGGGCTAGGCAGAAATACAGAGCTTTTAATGAGGGGGGGAGGGGTTCTCAGCTTTAGCGTTGATTGTGGTTAATTATTTCAATCGTCCAGGCTCTGCCAAAAACAAAGCCTGTGAACTCTGCCGGCCGCCCACCTGGGGGGGGGGGCGGGGCAGGGGACCACTTGGGAGTTTTAAGAAAAGATTTAACCTGCCTTGGGGACATAGGCCAGACTACAAGCTCCCAAAAGTGGTGGTGGTGGTGGTGGTGGTGGTGGTGGTGGGGAGCGTAAAACGACAGAACGTCTTTCTGTCCTTTATTGGTTTCTCCTTTTTCCCCCCTAGGTGCCAAAAGACCTGAGACTGATGCCGAAAAGAAATAGGTACAGGCGCCCACGTGCACACACAAAGATATACGATCGAATACATCGTGTTGACAGTCGGGGAAACTGGAAGATGATGGGGAAGTATCACGAGCAACTTTGTATTTCTTCCAGGACAGGAAAATGGACACGAAGAGAAAAATTCATCGTTCTCGGCGTAGGATAAAAAGCCACATCTTGTTACTTAATATAATTCATTCTGTGATTTAAGTTTTTATACGATATGATATTCGATAAGCCTAAAACACAAGATAAAAGAGAAACAAACAAAAGGGAAAAAATAAAAATAAAAAAGACGACGGGCAGAGGCCTACGGTCCCGGGAGGAGGCAGAGAGCGGGAGGAGGGGCGCCTCCCGCAGACAACAGGGCGGGTGGGCGGAGACCCGCTAGAGGCTAGGGCTGCCCCGGGCGGGCCCAGAGCTGCGGGGCCCGGGAAGAAGAGGGTGGGACCGTCCGGACCGTGCTCTCCTCCCCGCCCTCCACACCTCCCGGGAGTCAGCTCTTAAACTCCCAACGTCACCTGACTTTCCGGATCCCGAGGTCTGATCAAAGTGGCCGCTAGGTGACACCCAGCAACCGCTGCCGGTGTCATCCTGAAAAGAACGGACCCTATGACTGACGGGGGTGGGGCGCACAGTGGGTGGCCCGGCCAGCTCCCCTTCCTCCTCGGAGCGGATCGGATCATCTGGAACTTTATCCAGAGAGGAGAGAGTGCCCCTGGGTGTGTGCTAGAAGCCGGAGGGTTGGGGCAGGGACCTACCCAAGAGAGAAGTAGAGTACAGGGAGTTTCAGAGTTGACCCACTCACCATCTCGCCCTGGTCAATACAAGAGTGGCAATATCTGTCACCGTGGAATGAACACTTGGTACCGAAGACCTTTGTCTATGCTGGCCCCCGTATGCCTAGGGGGGGCATGTGGCCAGAATCTGACATCCTAAACGTCTTCGTAGAAAGAATTTGGGGGTGGGGGTGGGGGAGAGAGACAGAAAAAGAAAAGAGAGGGGGAAAGAAATGGCTGCCACAAAACTATCAGAACAGAGAAGCGACCGATAGGGCCTATCTGGTTAAGTTCTTTCCCTACCCAGAGAACGACTTGACGTAGCTGACGTCACTGCAGTCAGGCCACGTTCCGGTGGACACAGAGAGTCAGGGATAGAATTTCACGCTCGGCACTGTCTCTCGGGACAGCGGGAAGGTGGAGGGTGGCTGAGGGTTCTATGCTCCTTTATCACACACCGTCAGGTAGGTCAGGTAAAATTGAGGACAGATTTCCAGTGTTTCGAGAAAGGAAGAGCACTCGTGCAGGCCATCTATCTGTACGTGGGAGAGTGTCCCCGAAAAGTGGCTTTAAGTGCCGGGATGTGCCTAGGCCAAGAAGGTACACGATCCTGAGTGAGAATGGTCCGTCCCATCGAGTCAGTCGGTAGGAGGCCACCGGGTCGAGACGGAACTGCCCCCCCCACCCGCCCCCGCCCCCGCCCCCGCCCCCCAGAGCAGACAGACTCAGAATGGAGTCACTCGGTGCCAGTGCCCTGCCCGGGTGCCCCATCATTCAACCGAACTGGGAAACAGGTGGGCTTTCCGACCCTCGGGAGGGAGCTTCACCGGCGGGCGGACAGATCAGAAGGGGCCCGGCTCCCTTGAGCGGGCAGGCTGGGGACGGTCGGTGGGGTCTCTTGACAGGAGGCACCACGGAACCCTTGAGGCAATGTCGGGGGCACCTATGTTGCGGTCCAAAGCTAGCGTCTGAGAAGTCGTCCCGAAAGCATGATGGCGTCAACAAGTCCCCTCCGTTCAAGAAACGAGATTCATTTCTAGAGGAGGGCCACCCCCGCGGGAGGACCGTAGGCTTCCTGTGGACATTCTCTTCAAAAGGCAATTCACTCAGCGGAGTGAAAATCGGAAAAATCGCTGTCCTCTGACGCAGCTGCAGAGAAAAGATGGCACCAAAATCAATGAAACACACACACACACACACACACACACACAAACACACCTCCTCCCATCTGAACGAGCACTCCGGACGGTCACATAGGGAGAGCGACGGGCTCTCTTCCCCCCCTGTGGTTTTCTACCTTTCGTTGCGGTTTTTTCCCTCAGTGGATAGAGGAGGAGACACAGGGGGCTCAGCCGGCATGCGAGTGGGTTTATCATCCTCTGTGAGTATCAACACGCGACACCACCTAAGTGAAGGAACACACCGGTGTTTCATGTGATGTGGCTCAATGCCTGGCAGATACGAGCCTTTGCAGGCCTCCTCGTGATCGACAGGACGTCGCCTTGGACACGGACACATCTTGTCCCTCCCTCCCGAGGCGATAGGCGGTTCCGTACCTCCTCGGGGCCAGGGCACAGTCTGCCTAGGCACCTACAACACGTGTGGCAACAGCCTCGATGGCTCTGCCATGAGAACGAACTCCCGTGGCACGGGGGTGGGGTGGGGGGGGGGTCGGGTGCTGAAGAATTCAGCTGAGTGAAGGAATGCCACGGGATTCAGAGTGCCATCGGTGGGCTGAGAGGCGAGCAGGGCGGGCTTTGAAAGGGTAACATTCTCCCTGCCTTCCGTCTGTCTGTGAATACAGAACGTACACGCCAGGCGGGGTGGCTCACGCCTGTAATCCTAGCACTCTGGGACGTAGAGGCGGGTGGATCGCTCAAGGTCGGGAGTTCGAGACCAGCCTGAGCAAGAGCGAGACCCCCATCTCTACTAAAAATAGAAAGAAACTATATATCTAAAAATATATACAGAAACAGTATCTAAAAATATATACAGAAAAATATTAGCCGGGCACGGTGGCGCATGCCTGTAGTCCCAGGTACTCGGGAGGCTGGGGCAGTAGGATCGCTTGAGCCCAGGAGTTTGAGGTTGCTGTGAGCTAGGCTGACGCCACGGCACTCTAGTCTGGGCAACAGAGTGAGACTCTGTTTCAAAAAAAAAAAAAAAAAAAAAAATATATATATATATATATATACACACACACACACACACACACACACGCACACACACACACACGTATATCCAATTAGCTGGGCATGCTGGCACATGCCTGTAATCCCAGCTACTCGGGAGGCTGAGGCAGTCTGATCGCTTGAGCCCAGGAGTTTGAGATTGCTGTGAGCTAGGCTGACGCCATGGCACTCTAGCCAGGGCAACAGAACGAGAGACTCTGTCAGAAAGAAAAGAAGAGCGAGAGCGAGAGAGCGAGAGAAAGAAAGAAAGGAAGGGAGAGAAAGGAAAGAGAAGGAAGGGGGGGAGGGAGAGAGAGAGAGAGAGAGAGAGAGAGGAGAAAACTATTAAAAAATTCGGGACCAGATCCATCGGTCGGTACTCAGAAGCGTGACGATCGGGTGTTCCCGAGCACGTGTGAGATGTGTCTTCTCCCTGACGCCGCGTTTCCTCCACACACACATCACCCATCTGCCGTGGAAAAAAAGCAACAAAAAGAGAGAAAGAGATTAAGAAGGGAAAATGGAAACAGGGCAAAAGAGGAAGAAAGAAAGAAATTTCGAAAAAAAGAGACCAAAGTCACAGCGAGAAGGAAGAATACTGAGCCCAGAGCGACACCTAGTGACCACACCGTCACAAGCACCCTAGGGCCCCAATTCGCCAGAGACATCTGGTGGACCCCAGGGCAACATGTGGTCGACCCGGGGCCATGGCGTCTGCAGCCGATTCCCAGGCGGGCACACGAGCCCGGGGAAACTCATTCTCAGCGCGGGGAGGAGGGGAGGGGAAATAATAGCAAAGTCACACCAGATCCCTTTCTAGTTCATAAACGTGTTGATTGCGTGTTCACGCGCACGTGTGAGAAGGGCCTCCTGGTGTGTCGGCACGTCACCCGCGTGACGTGAAACCATGAATCCGGGGGGGGGGGGGAGCGGAAAGGCGGGCAGGAAAAGGCAAAGAGAGAATAGATAAAATGAAAGGACCAAAAAGAAAGTCACACAGCAGGGTAGGGGAGTGAGAGCAAGTCGAGAGACTGCAGACAGAAACTCCGAGAGGAGAGGAATGCTCCGGAGCGCCCCCTCGCCCCACGCGAGAAGAATACCGATCGCAGGGTGACCCCTAGGGGCAGCGAGGCCAGAGAGACCAAATCCGTCCCAAAGCCTCCCTGTCAGGATGACAACCACAGACCAGACATCCGGTCAACCACCCAAGGACCAGACATCTGGTCAACCAGCGAACCCATGCGGAGGCCGCATGCAGCAGCGACATCTGCACGACCACTCAGGGTGCTCCCTGCCGGGAGGGTGTGTCTCTATGTGTGTGTGTCCGGGGGGGGGGGGGAGATTGCGATGAAAGTCACGCCAGGTCCCGGGATAGTTCGTGAGCGTGATAATTGCGTGTGTGTGGAGAAAAAAGGGGGCGGGGCGATAGGGAGTAAAGAAAGGAGGAGCGGGCGAGCGGAGGGGTGGGGAAGGAGAGGGAGTCGAGAAGCCCGCAACCGCAGCGCCCCCTGGCGGTGATCCCCCTCCATAGCATCGATAGGGCCAGCCCCGCAGAGACTAAGTGCGACGGGACATC
>NW_027183321.1:7500-24716 GCF_041146395.1 Eulemur rufifrons | reverse complement strand
AGGCAGGCAGGCAGGAAGGAAGACAGGAAGACTGAAAGAAGGAAAGAACAAAGAAGTAAAGAAAAGGCAGAAGGAGGAAGAGAAAGAAAGAAAGGGGGGGGGGAGAGATGATAGGATGAGAAAACCTTTCTGTCGTGGAATCATAAAACCCCTTCCTATCTTAGGATCATGAAACCCAGGGTGGAACTATGATACACTTCACATTCTCAGAGCACGCCGGCTGGTGAAACAAAGAAAGAAGTCAGGGACAGAGAGAACACATTCACGGGGCCTGGCCGGGGGCCAGGGTGGGGCGGCCCGAGGCTGTCGCCAGAGCCATCTCTGTGGCAGGACGTCGCAACACGCCTACCGGATTTTCCCATAACGCTCGCCCGCCGCCAGGTGACCCCCGTCATCCACCGATCCAAGTGTCAGCCTGGAAAGGACGGGCTCCCTCGTGGGGGAGGGAGCGTGGGGGCGGGAGTGGGTACACACTGGGTCGCAGGCCTCCTCCCGGCCCCTCTCGGACCACGTCTCTCAGCCCTCGGGCACACTCCCCACCACTAGTCGACCAGAGAGCCCCCGGGGGCGGGGGGCCGGAGGGGGGCGTCCACGGCAGGGAGAGAGGACAGGGACCCATCGGCCCGTGCTAGATGCCACGGGTGGAGGCAGGACCTGCTGAAGACACACGAACAGTACGGAGAGGTTCAGAGCGGGGCCTAGGCGCAGCCACTCACGATGATCTCACAGTTGGACTATCTGTCACGGTGGACCGAAGCGCATGAAGTGGGCGCTCCCGGAAACGGCGTGTGTGTGTGTGTGTGTGTGTGTGTGTGCGCGCGCGCGCGCGCGCGCGCTGTGCCTGTGTGTGGGAGGGAGAGAGAGAGAGAGAGAGAGAGAGAGAGATGGGAGAAGACGGTCGGTACATTCACTCACTCCTGTACCCGGGCCAGTCGTTTCTCCCGAAGGACAGAAATCCATAAAACACCCACGTCTAAAGAGTGTTTACACAGAGCTAACCCTAGGTCGAATCAGTCTGGAGTCGAGTGCGGGGAATCCTATGGTCCCAAACTGGGACTCCAGTCCCGGCCCCATAGCAAAAGGGGGTCATTTCTCAGAAAACGCACGCACACAGAATCGGGTAACGTTTATACAATTTTATACCGTGGTAGTGACTTCCTTCCCCGCCCCCGTGTTCTTAGGATCGGTCTCACTACATAGTACTTTTTTTTTTTTTTTCTGAGCTTTATTTTATTTTATTTTATTTTACTGTCATTTCGTTAGAGATGATGGGGAGGGGTGGCGGGGGAGCAGGGCATAGTTCACTCACTGGAAGCCTCAAACTCCTGGGCTCCAGCGATCCTCCTTCCTCAGCCTCCCAAATCGCTGGGGCTACAGGCGTGTGCCACCATGCCCGGCTAATTTTTTTCTATTTTTGGTAGAGACGGGGGTCTTGCTTTTGCCGAGGCAGGTCTCGAACTCCTGACCTCAAGCGGTCGGTCCTCCTCCCCGCCTTGGCCTAGGATTACAGGCGTGAGTCACCAAGCCTGGCCTGGATCGGTTTTTAATAGGTAAGGTCTACGAGACATCCCAGTCCAAACATCGATTCGGTGGGTCTCTACAGGACTCCGGGCGGAGATCCGATCTGGGGTTTACAACGTGGAGAATTAAGGCCTGGCTAGCAAAGAGCCCAGTGACTGAAGAGGGACGATGCTCGTCAGTCGTACAGAGCCTGAAAAGATGCAACACGGGGAAACGTTTCCAGGTTCCTCTCAGAAGAGGATGTCAGATGAGATGCCGAAACGAAAAGAATGGGTTCAAGCCAAAAGGAAAAATAGATAAATAAGTCAATAAATAAAACTACGGGAGACAGCCAGGAGACACTGTTTCCTCAGAA
The DNA here is from genome assembly GCF_041146395.1 of Eulemur rufifrons. Taxonomy (NCBI): domain Eukaryota; kingdom Metazoa; phylum Chordata; class Mammalia; order Primates; family Lemuridae; genus Eulemur; species Eulemur rufifrons. Next base: position 22,840 of record NW_027183321.1, on the reverse strand, counting down.
ATGGCTAGGAAGCCTCCCAGGATAACCTGGATAGCAGCATATGTTCCTCCTCCTCCTCCGGCTCCCTCTCTTGTGTTCGTGTTTGTTTTCTGTAAACGCCAAGATGGGGCAGGGGTGGGGGACACCACGCCGGGTGGGCGAGCAGATCACCCTTCCCACCACAGGAGGGAGCACACACACACACACACACCCACCCACCCACCCCAGGTCATCACTCTGTAGTTCCGCGTGAGTGAGGTGAGGCCCGGAACGGTGCTAGTAGCTTTCCAAGTGGTCAAAAAGAATGCACAATAACTGGACCGAGGCCTGTCTGGACGCTGTAAAGGCCCACTTGAAAACTTATGCTTGCTCGCTAGGTGACCGATGTCCGCTTGACCTATGTCTGTAATTGGAAATACGTACCTTGCGGAGATAAAACAAAGCAATTAACTTGTAACTAAGTGTTTAAACTTTCCAGCTGCCTGTCGTAAAATTGATTGTGCTTGCTTAACGCCTGAAAGAATGTTCCTTAATTGGAGCTATCTGTTTCTGTAAACCTGCTCGCTTAAAGACTGTAACCGAAACGAAACGGGGCCCGAGGCTGGTCCCGGACCACACAGCTGCGGAGTAGGTGGTATAGTGTTGTTTCAACCGCCGTGCCTAAAGTCACGGAGCTCTAGCTTAGGATAGTCTGAAACCTTCCTGCTTTTTTCGGCTCGGGGCCATTCTCTGTACCTGTACCCTAACAGGGCAGGGGGTGGTCGCTGGCCAGCTAATGTGGACTCATGACTTGGCTCAATTCGGTCTCTAGGTTGTCCTGTCTCGCACTCCGTACTATAACAGATGCCACACCGGTTCAACCCAGCTCTGAAGGAAAGAAATGCCGAGCGTTCCACTAGCCGGAGGAAGGCAAAACGCACCTCTGCCTTCCTCTGAGGGCACGTCTGAGTGAACGGGTCGTTCTCCCTGCCCGTCACCCCAAGCCCCTCATCCCGGACCCCACCACACCCGGCCTTGACCTCCTCGGCCCTGCCCACCAGGCCCCATCATGGCCTCTGGAGCCTGGGCTCTCTCTCTCTCCAGGCACTGGCACTGCCCCCCGCCCCCACCCCGGGACCTGAGATCCAGGGCCTCTGTCTCCCAGGCCTCCCAGCTGTCTTGACTTGCGGACTCAGTGCCTGCTCTGCCAGAGAGACCTCTTGCTGCGGGGTGGCTCTCAGTGGCTGCATCTCAGCGGTCTAACGTGTCCCCCACCATCCACGTGGCCGCCGGCGTCAGGCTTCGGTGCCGTAGTGCCACCCTGCCTCCCTTCCGGGGGAATCCCACGCTGCCTCAGGCCCATTATGACCTGGAAGAGGCTGCACCTGTGGGGTCTGCCCATTTCCACTACCCCCCCCCCACACACGTCACCCCCCGGTCCCCCCATAGGGGTTAGGAAGAAGGCAACACTTTCTGGTACAAGGGTTGAACTGAAGGGGCGAGTGAGTGGCCACCTGGCAGGGGCATCGCAACAGATGGCTGAAGAAGTCAGCCGCCGAGTGCAGAAATGTCACGGAACTTGGGGTGCCACTGCCTTGCTGAGATAGGGCCAGGGCAGGCTTTAAAAGGCTAAAATTCTGCCTGCCTTTGGTACGTTAATACAGAACCCATGGTCCTTTCTAATTTTTGATTCCCGGAGAGGCAGGAAGTATTCCAAATGGCCACGCCATGGCTTTTCTAAATTGCCCACAAGGCCTTCTCCGACCCAGCGGGTCAGGGGTTTGCTTTGGTGTTACATCGTGGTAAAAGAGACATCCCACAGCAGTGACCATGTCCATCGACTCCGTCGGCGCTCTCAGGCTCGTAGTCCCACTTTTCAGACAAGCCTGGATGGCCACTCCGTGTCACTCTTTGCCAAATGCCAGCCACTCTCCTCCCCGCCCCGCATCCCCCATTTGGCCACCACAACTCTTCATCCCCAGGCGCCCTCCGGTAAAGTGTGCTCCTGTCTGTACACCTACTCCGTTGGGGGCGGGGGGGGGGGGCCGGAAGTTGGCACAAGAGGTGGCTGGTGGCCGGAGCAGGCCCGCCACCTTGAGTGTGTGGAACAGCGCTGAGGATTTCCTAAGGGAAGAAAGAGGGTGGGGAGAGCGAGAGAGCATCTCCTCCTCGTGAACCTCACAGATGATTGAGGACAAACAGGCCTGCACGGGGAGGGGGGGGGCAGGGAGGGTGCCGAGTCTGCACCAGAGAAAATGGCTTTGTGGGGGGGTGGGAGGGGAAGAGGGCAGAAAGATTTTCTGTCTTTTTAAAACTTCCCCCAGGCTTTTGGGAACTTGCAGCCCGGCCTGCATCCCTGAGGCACGTTAACTCTTTGGTTATAACTCCAGGTGGCCCCCAGGGTGGGCGGCCCACAGAGTTCAAGGGATTTCTTCTCAGCAGAGACGGGACCTTTAGAACAGCTAACTGCAGTAATTGCCTGAAGCTGAGAACCAACCCTCCCTCCTTTAAAACCTCTGTATTTCTGCCTAGGCCTATGTTCACGAAATTTGGGGGTTTGAGACTGAGAAGCTCTACCCTATTTATTTCCTCCTTTGTCAGCAAAGTAGACTCTCTGTTTTCTTACTCCTCATACCGCTTGTCCTCGTTATTCGGCCTCGTGGACAAGCAGCTGAGCTTTCGGTCACAAGTCCACACCCCAGGGTGGAGGGGTCCAATCCACCCCTGTCCAGACCTGGGCCCTTCCTGCCTCCCTCTCGAGACGATCTGTTTGGCAGCCCAGCCGCCTTGGACTGGGCCACAAGGAGGACACAAAGTAAAGACCCAGCCCCCCCGCCCCCCCCCCCCACACACACACACGGCAGTGGCGGTGGGTGGCAGTTCTCCAAGGGTTTGGGGCTTTTCCTGAGGCAGGAGACGGAGGGGACTGATTTCTTTAGAGCTCCGTCCCCTCCCCCATGCGCTGTGCCGCCTGGAAGCGGCAGCTCGCGGGGCGGGGTCGGGGCTGAAAGCGGCTCCGCCCGAGAGAAGCCCGAGGCGGCTACGTGCAAGCGCGCATGCGCAGTCAGCTCGCGGGGCGGGGTCGCGGCTGAAAGCGGCTCCGCCCGAGAGAAGCCCGAGGCGGCTACGTGCGAGCGCGCATGCGCAGTCAGCGCAGTGAGTGGAGGAGGGGTGGAAAACGGCGGAAGGGCTCCGCCGGGGGCCCGGCCATCTGTGCGGCCGGGCTAGGGGTTTGCCTCTTGGGCCGGGAGCTCGTACCCCGCCCCCAGCCCGCAGGCAATCCCGAGGGGCAGAAGCACGACTTGCTGGGCACCTCCTCGGGCGAAGCGGTCGCGGTGGCTGGGTTACGTGGGGCCCAGACGAGTCTCTGGTTCTGGGAGCGGCACCTCCCCCACGCGCCTCTCCTCTTGGGCCTTCACCCCTCCCCCCCCCCCCCCCCCGCTCCGGCCCCAGGGGATGGGAGGAGTGGGGGGCAGGGAGACGACCTCAGGGAGGAGCCAGACCAACTGAATGAAAGCTTTTCATGAACTCGTGTGTCTTTGCCAGGGAAACACCATTTCTGGAGTCTATGAACTAAAATAAAATCTTAAGCCGCCCCCCGCCCGCCACCGCCAGCTGACCCGTCCCGTGGTTGGCCCAGGGAACCCTAGAAAAACCCTTAAACCTGAGCTGCTGCCCCGCAAGGACAGGGGAAGTCAGACACCCCTCCCTGATGGAGTCAGATTTTATAACAATGAGATACTGAATGTCCGACGGGCCTAAGGCCAGGCAAGACAAAGCTTAACGCATATCTAGCAGGCCAACCGTTTACTGAACTACAGGGCACTTGAGTTTTGGGTAAACTGTCCAGTGGCTTGTCTGTGATTAGCAGACCTCCTTACCTTAACTGAAAACATGATGCAAAGCCTTTAGGCAGAGGTTCATTTATGTCATCAATTGCAAATCAAAGAATCTTTAAACCCAGCTGTAAACCTGTAAACACCGCACCCTCCCTCCCCCGCCCCCCCCCAACTGCCAGATGTCCTGCCTTTTCAGCCCAGACCAATGTACCCCTTCCATGTTTTGATTTGTGATTTTACATGTAATTCCTGTCTCCCTAAAATGTATGAAGCCAAACTGTAACCCACCCCACCACAATGGGTCCGCTTGCTCAAGGCTTCTTGGGCGTAGCTCTCTGGGCCATGATCACGGCCGTTGGGCTCAGAATAAAACTCTTTAAATTATTTTGCAGTGATTTGGGGTTCTTTTCCATGGACGAGTCAATCGTGTTCACATTATTTTAGCCTTGGGAGCTTTTTCTTTTCTATTATGTCTGATCCTGATCGCTAGCCAGGTATTCATTCATATTTTTGGTTGGTGGTGGTGCTCAAGCTCGTCTTTGTACATCCCAGATTGGCGTAAGCCACCGTGAATATGTTTTACACCTTCCAAGAGCTAGCGCTTATTGCCGTATCATAACCAGGGCTCGCAGCAATTTTTCTTTTTTTTTTTTTAAAGCTGCTTCCACTTTCCACCTAGGTATACATACGAGTATCCCCTTTAAATGAATGCTTGCATCGAGGAACCAGGAAGTGGTTTTTGTTGTTGTTGCTGTTGTTGTTTTCCCCCAGTCATTTATCTGCTCCTCAACCCTCATTATTTATCACACACACACACACACACCCCCACCCCATCTCTGTAGAAAAGCTCACGGAGATTGTTCATCCACCGCGTGCTTTCTGTTGACAGTATCTGAGACGATAAGGAGCACCATGCATTCTGTTCTAAGAGAAAAATTGCATATATCAGTATGATTATATTTTACTTCTTGTGTGAATTTAGTGGATCTCATAAAAGCTGATCTTGATTTTCACAGCAGAGAAAAGTGGGCTTCTGTTTTGGTTTTGTTTTTGTTTTTCTGGAGGGGTGGTGTCTTCACATAAGTGATCATCTTTACAAGTATGCTATATGCGAGAAATTTCAGAAAGCTGCAAAGAGTGACTTGTTGACAATGCTTGCATTGAATGATGTATCTGAATCTGTGAATCGAAGGGGTCAGCATCTGACCAGAAAGCACTGTTAGAAGAAGAGGGGTTTCGGGTCTTTTCCTAAATTGTATCTGCCTAAGGCGGAAAATATTTCTGTTTCCCTATGACATGGTATTTTCCTCACAAGCAGTGTTAATGGCTCCATATGTCTCTAGACTGGCTGCAGAGCAGAGACTCCATGGTCTCCACTACTTGACTCTGTCTGTCCAAGAATGGCCTCCACAGCTCTCCTCTGTGAGATATCCACTCTCAGAGGTGGCACGGTATGGTGGGTAGGGGGATATGCTGGATTTTGAAAACTCAGAGTTTGAACTCCAGTGCTTTATTTCTTAGCAACATGAACTTTGTCAGATCACATCACCCTGCTGAAGCCCAGTCACCTAAAGGGTAGAAAATGCAATGGATAGATTGACGCTTCTCTTCTCTTCTCCTCTCTTCTTTCTCTCTTTCTTTCTTTCCTTGTGTCTTCCTGTCTCTGTCTCTCTCTCTCTCTCTCTCTCTCTCTCTCTTTCTTTTTGTCTTTTTCTTTTTTTTCTTTTGACGGGCCCTCACTCTGTTTCCCAGACTAAAGTGCAGTAGCATCATCATAGATCACTGCAACTTCAAACTCTTGGCCTCAAGCGATCCTTTCCCCCTAGGCTTCCCAAAGTGCTAGGATGCAGTTTTATTTTTATCTGTGACACCATGGGAGGAAATATCTTTTAGGGTCATAGGGTCAGAAATTTAGATCTCTTCTTTGAACTCATGGTAGCGGCTAACTGGGATTTTCAGTGTGTAAACGTAAGCCACTTGTAATTTCACCAGTACTCCCGTTACTTGTCATCTATTCAGGAGGTGAACTCTTCTTCCCCTACCATCTACTGTTCAAACGCGTTGGCCACAAGGATAATTTGAATATCAGATTCAGAGCACAAATAATTAAGGTCCTGTAGCGTTAATAAGTAAAAGGGGCCACACACAAACCTGTGGAAGTCTGTGTCCCTTCCAGTTTTTTTGTTTGTTTGTTTGTTTTTGGGTCCCCCCCCCCCCCCCGAGACTGAGTCTCACTCTGTTGCCCGGGCTAGAGTGAGTGCCGTGGCGTCAGCCTAGCTCACAGCAACCTCAAACTCCTGGGCTCAGTCGATCCTCCTGCCTCAGGCTCCCCAGGAGCTGGGACCACAGGCATGTGCCACCATGCCCGGCTAATTTTTTTCTATATATTTTTAGTTGTCTGGACAATTTCTTTCTATATTTTTAGTAGAGACGGGGGCGGGGGGTCTCACTCTCGCTCGGGCTGGTCTCGAACTCCTGACTTTGAGCGATCCTCCCGCCTCGGCCTCCCAGAGTGCTAAGTTTACAGGCCTGAGCCAACGCATCCGGCCTGTGTCCATTCTTTAATGTTGTGTGTTGCTCAGTTATGAAAAGGCAAGGGAACATAAAATCCGAGTTTTAGGGATGACTTATAGGCTCAGTATTCTTTTTTTTTTTTTTTTTTTTTGCCTCCTCTAAGCCTATGTGAATATCAAGGAGGGTAAAAAATTCAGTGTTCTCAGTTCAGTGCCCAACCAACCTCTGTTTCCAGAGTAAAAATTGAGCATCCTATTACACCTTTATTTCCCTTTGGTATGCTAAGGCCCAACTCGGCAGAGAGGTCACTGTTTATTCTCTTGGCTAAGATCACATGTGCCATAGTCTGTCTGCTTTGTCTCCTTTAGGGGTAATCATCCAATCTTACCCGGGCCCCTCACATCCTCGTGACAATAGGCCTCCTTGGTTTACTGAAATAGAAAAGACCGGCTCATCAGCAATGTTTGATCGGTTGCTTCAGAAACAAATGTTGTTCTGCTTTCTTTACTATGTTTTTTTTTTTTTTTTCCTTCTTTCTTCCGTCAGACCCAATCCGATATAGGTGGGAGAGAAGGTAACCGGAGCCTCTTGAAAAACCGAAGTGAACCAAAGCGAGCTCACAGATTCAGATAGAAATCAGGAGGAAGAAAAATTGAGAGATAACATGGATTTTCTGTCTAGCGGGTGTTCTCACACTTCAATTTTACCAGAAGCGTTAGGTAGGATGACGATGACGATAATTGTGACAAACACTATTCTCATTGGACAGATAAGGAGGCAGGCTCAGAGTGACGAGTAACCTGGGCCTAAATAGATCGCTAAGAAGCATCATAGTGTGTTCCTTGGTTACGCTGTTTTGTGAAGCTCAAAAAGTTTGGGGTGCGCGTGCGCGTGCGTCCATGTGCGTACGCAATCATAGGTGTTCTAGTAAAACGGATATGAGGTAGGATTTCCCATACCTTCAATGATTTCATGTCCTGCAGGAACATAATGTTCCGGGATCAGGTTTTTATTCTGCCTTCTGTGCCACATGCTCAACATGCCTGTGACTTTACAGCCGAGACTTGCTCAGGGGGAGCCCATTCTCATCTTCTGGGAGGTTCTGCTAATCTTTAAAAGACAAGGACATAGGAAGATGATCCTATAACAACGACTGTGACCACGATTAAAGGCTTACTGTTTACCACGCGTGCTTCTGTGGGCTTTGCCTGCATTTGCTTTTTCACTCTGCACAATATCCCTGTGGGGTAGGCACCATGATTTCTGCATTTGCAGATGAAGAGGCTGAGGCTCAAGAGGATGTATGACTCGCCAAGTTACCAAACACGGAGTGTCGTCCAGGTAGCCAGTCCAGGCCCCCCGGCTCTGCAGCCACTCTGCAATGCTGATTCTGAGCCTGACCGTTTCATCACTGGTGGCTCCCTGAGAACCTTGACTCGGCCCCCTTCCTCAGTTCACTTGGGAAACATATTCATGTGTGTGTATTTCTCTCCTTCCCTCTCCCACCCCCCCCCCCCGTTTTAGTTTTTATTATTTTGAAAAGTGCATAGAACGATAAAAACTTTAAAAGTAGGAAAAAGCTTACGGAACACATAAGGACACAGAGAAAGAAAATATCTGTGTACAACAGTGCAACGCATTTGTGTTTTAAGTCGTGGTGTTGCAAAAGAGTCCAAAAGTTTAAAAGAAAGAAAAACAAACAAACAAACAAAAAAAAAAAAGCCAAACCACCATGGAAAAGTTTATGAAGTGAAAACACTTACAGTAAGCTAAGGTTAATGTATTATTGAAGAAAGAAATTTCTAAAGGTAAATGTCGTGTGGCCTAAGTGTCCAGGGTTTATGAAAACCTACAGTAAGTAATGTCCTAGGCCTTCACATTCACTCACCACTCACCGCCAACTCACAGACTCACCCAGAGCAACCTCCCGCCCGCCCTGCAAGCTCCATTCACCGTAAGTGCCCTGGCCAGGTGTCCCACTGCACAGAAACCTATTAGACTGCATTTCTTCCCATTACTATCAGTAGTTGTACATTTCTTAGGACTGTAGGCCTACGATACACCTCCAGGCATAGTTAGGGGTTGGGAAGAGGAGGGAAGAGGCCATTCTTCATTTATTTTTTTTTTTTTTTTTGTTGAGACAGAGTCTCACTTTGTTGCCCAGGCTAGAGTGAGTGCCGTGGCGTAGCTCACAGCAACCTCAAACTCCTGGGCTTAAGCGATCCTACTGCCTCAGCCTCCCGAGTAGCTGGGACTACAGGCATGCGCCACTATGCCCGGCTAATTTTTCTATATAGATTTTTAGGTGTCCATATAATGTCTTTCTATTTTTAGTAGAGACGGGGTCTCGCTCAGGCTGGTCTCGAACTCCTGACCTTGAGCAATCCACCCGCCTCGGCCTCCCAGAGTGCTAGGATTACAGGCGTGAGCCACCGCGCCCGGCCCATTCTTCATTTATTAATTGGGTAGCATGGGGGCAGGGGAGGCAGTTTCCTCCTTCTCCCCCTCTTGTTTTTCTTTATTCCTCTCCCAGTTCCCCCTTCCATCGTCTCGATGGATTTGGATGAGACGTAGACATTTTCTACGTCAGGCCTTAATCATACCGAGGGAGCAGGAGAAAAGTAAGCCGCCTACCATGACACGATGGAATGGAAGTTTGTCAGCCATTGACTGCTGTGGCATTCCGACATTTAGTGTCTTCAGGACATTCTATATTTCTGCTATCCCACTAGAATATATCTCCTCGATCACTACTGTGTGGCCACATCCCAGCTGTTTCGTGAGCCACCCTCAATGTTCGTGACGATGTAGTGTGGGGACTCCCTCCGTCTGGTGCCTTAAACTCGCACATTTGGGGTTTTGTATCAGGATAGCAAAGCGATCACCTTTAAATAACCTGGCTGGCCATGGTGGCTCATGCCCGTGATCCCCGCAACTTGGGAGGCAGAGACGGGAGCGTGACTTGAGCCCAGCAGCTGGAGACCAGCCTGGGTAACACGATGAGACCTCATCTCTACCAACAAAAAAAAAAAAAAGAAAAATTATGGCGGGTGTGGCAGCATTTGCCTATAGTCCCAGCTACTCAGAAGGCTGAGGCAGAGAGGATCACTTAAGCCCTGGATTTGGAGCTTGCTGTGAGCTACAATCAGGCCAAGGCGGCCTGGGAGAGGACAGAGTGAAAGAAATCCTGTCTCAAAAAAAAAAAAAAGAAAAGAAAAGAAAAGAAAAGAAAGAAAACAAGACCGATAACACAACACAACTTAGAAGACTTGGTGTTACCGAAAGCTCGGCCACTTGCCCACGAGGCCGAATAACGAGGACAAGCTGTTTGAGGAGGAAGGAAAGAGAGAGTCTATTTTGCCGGTAAAGGAGAAAATAGGGTAGACCTTCCCATCTCAAGCCTCCGAATTTCCCCGAACATAGGGCTAGGCAGAAATACAGAGCTTTTAATGAGGGGGGGAGGGGTTCTCAGCTTTAGCGTTGATTGTGGTTAATTATTTCAATCGTCCAGGCTCTGCCAAAAACAAAGCCTGTGAACTCTGCCGGCCGCCCACCTGGGGGGGGGGGGGCGGGGCAGGGGACCACTTGGGAGTTTTAAGAAAAGATTTAACCTGCCTTGGGGACATAGGCCAGACTACAAGCTCCCAAAAGTGGTGGTGGTGGTGGTGGTGGTGGTGGGGAGCGTAAAACGACAGAACGTCTTTCTGTCCTTTATTGGTTTCTCCTTTTTCCCCCCTAGGTGCCAAAAGACCTGAGACTGATGCCGAAAAGAAATAGGTACAGGCGCCCACGTGCACACACAAAGATATACGATCGAATACATCGTGTTGACAGTCGGGGAAACTGGAAGATGATGGGGAAGTATCACGAGCAACTTTGTATTTCTTCCAGGACAGGAAAATGGACACGAAGAGAAAAATTCATCGTTCTCGGCGTAGGATAAAAAGCCACATCTTGTTACTTAATATAATTCATTCTGTGATTTAAGTTTTTATACGATATGATATTCGATAAGCCTAAAACACAAGATAAAAGAGAAACAAACAAAAGGGAAAAAATAAAAATAAAAAAGACGACGGGCAGAGGCCTACGGTCCCGGGAGGAGGCAGAGAGCGGGAGGAGGGGCGCCTCCCGCAGACAACAGGGCGGGTGGGCGGAGACCCGCTAGAGGCTAGGGCTGCCCCGGGCGGGCCCAGAGCTGCGGGCCCGGGAAGAAGAGGGTGGGACCGTCCGGACCGTGCTCTCCTCCCCGCCCTCCACACCTCCCGGGAGTCAGCTCTTAAACTCCCAACGTCACCTGACTTTCCGGATCCCGAGGTCTGATCAAAGTGGCCGCTAGGTGACACCCAGCAACCGCTGCCGGTGTCATCCTGAAAAGAACGGACCCTATGACTGACGGGGGTGGGGCGCACAGTGGGTGGCCCGGCCAGCTCCCCTTCCTCCTCGGAGCGGATCGGATCATCTGGAACTTTATCCAGAGAGGAGAGAGTGCCCCTGGGTGTGTGCTAGAAGCCGGAGGGTTGGGGCAGGGACCTACCCAAGAGAGAAGTAGAGTACAGGGAGTTTCAGAGTTGACCCACTCACCATCTCGCCCTGGTCAATACAAGAGTGGCAATATCTGTCACCGTGGAATGAACACTTGGTACCGAAGACCTTTGTCTATGCTGGCCCCCGTATGCCTAGGGGGGGGCATGTGGCCAGAATCTGACATCCTAAACGTCTTCGTAGAAAGAATTTGGGGGTGGGGGTGGGGGAGAGAGACAGAAAAAGAAAAGAGAGGGGGAAAGAAATGGCTGCCACAAAACTATCAGAACAGAGAAGCGACCGATAGGGCCTATCTGGTTAAGTTCTTTCCCTACCCAGAGAACGACTTGACGTAGCTGACGTCACTGCAGTCAGGCCACGTTCCGGTGGACACAGAGAGTCAGGGATAGAATTTCACGCTCGGCACTGTCTCTCGGGACAGCGGGAAGGTGGAGGGTGGCTGAGGGTTCTATGCTCCTTTATCACACACCGTCAGGTAGGTCAGGTAAAATTGAGGACAGATTTCCAGTGTTTCGAGAAAGGAAGAGCACTCGTGCAGGCCATCTATCTGTACGTGGGAGAGTGTCCCCGAAAAGTGGCTTTCAGTGCCGGGATGTGCCTAGGCCAAGAAGGTACACGATCCTGAGTGAGAATGGTCCGTCCCATCGAGTCAGTCGGTAGGAGGCCACCGGGTCGAGACGGAACTGCCCCCCCACCCGCCCCCGCCCCCGCCCCCGCCCCCGCCCCCGCCCCCCAGAGCAGACAGACTCAGAATGGAGTCACTCGGTGCCAGTGCCCTGCCCGGGTGCCCCATCATTCAACCGAACTGGGAAACAGGTGGGCTTTCCGACCCTCGGGAGGGAGCTTCACCGGCGGGCGGACAGATCAGAAGGGGCCCGGCTCCCTTGAGCGGGCAGGCTGGGGACGGTCGGTGGGGTCTCTTGACAGGAGGCACCACGGAACCCTTGAGGCAATGTCGGGGGCACCTATGTTGCGGTCCAAAGCTAGCGTCTGAGAAGTCGTCCCGAAAGCATGATGGCGTCAACAAGTCCCCTCCGTTCAAGAAACGAGATTCATTTCTAGAGGAGGGCCACCCCCGCGGGAGGACCGTAGGCTTCCTGTGGACATTCTCTTCAAAAGGCAATTCACTCAGCGGAGTGAAAATCGGAAAAATCGCTGTCCTCTGACGCAGCTGCAGAGAAAAGATGGCACCAAAATCAATGAAACACACACACACACACAAACACACCTCCTCCCATCTGAACGAGCACTCCGGACGGTCACATAGGGAGAGCGACGGGCAGTCTTCCCCCCCCTGTGGTTTTCTACCTTTCGTTGCGGTTTTTTCCCTCAGTGGATAGAGGAGGAGACACAGGGGGCTCAGCCGGCATGCGAGTGGGTTTATCATCCTCTGTGAGTATCAACACGCGACACCACCTAAGTGAAGGAACACACCGGTGTTTCATGTGATGTGGCTCAATGCCTGGCAGATACGAGCCTTTGCAGGCCTCCTCGTGATCGACAGGACGTCGCCTTGGACACGGACACATCTTGTCCCTCCCTCCCGAGGCGATAGGCGGTTCCGTACCTCCTCGGGGCCAGGGCACAGTCTGCCTAGGCACCTACAACACGTGTGGCAACAGCCTCGATGGCTCTGCCATGAGAACGAACTCCCGTGGCACGGGGGTGGGGTGGGGGGGGGGTCGGGTGCTGAAGAATTCAGCTGAGTGAAGGAATGCCACGGGATTCAGAGTGCCATCGGTGGGCTGAGAGGCGAGCAGGGCGGGCTTTGAAAGGGTAACATTCTCCCTGCCTTCCGTCTGGCTGTGAATACAGAACGTACACGCCAGGCGGGGTGGCTCACGCCTGTAATCCTAGCACTCTGGGAGGTAGAGGCGGGTGGATCGCTCAAGGTCGGGAGTTCGAGACCAGCCTGAGCAAGAGCGAGACCCCCATCTCTACTAAAAATAGAAAGAAACTATATATCTAAAAATATATACAGAAACAGTATCTAAAAATATATACAGAAAAATATTAGCCGGGCACGGTGGCGCATGCCTGTAGTCCCAGGTACTCGGGAGGCTGGGGCAGTAGGATCGCTTGAGCCCAGGAGTTTGAGGTTGCTGTGAGCTAGGCTGACGCCACGGCACTCTAGTCTGGGCAACAGAGTGAGACTCTGTTTCAAAAAAAAAAAAAAAAAAATATATATATATATATACACACACACACACACACACACACACACACGTATATCCAATTAGCTGGGCATGCTGGCACATGCCTGTAATCCCAGCTACTCGGGAGGCTGAGGCAGTCTGATCGCTTGAGCCCAGGAGTTTGAGATTGCTGTGAGCTAGGCTGACGCCATGGCACTCTAGCCAGGGCAACAGAACGAGAGACTCTGTCAGAAAGAAAAGAAGAGCGAGAGCGAGAGAGCGAGAGAAAGAAAGAAAGGAAGGGAGAGAAAGGAAAGAGAAGGAAGGGGGGGGGAGAGAGAGAGAGAGAGAGAGAGAGAGAGAGAGAGAGAGAGAGGAGAAAACTATTAAAAAATTCGGGACCAGATCCATCGGTCGGTACTCAGAAGCGTGACGATCGGGTGTTCCCGAGCACGTGTGAGATGTGTCTTCTCCCTGACGCCGCGTTTCCTCCACACACACATCACCCATCTGCCGTGGAAAAAAAGCAACAAAAAGAGAGAAAGAGATTAAGAAGGGAAAATGGAAACAGGGCAAAAGAGGAAGAAAGAAAGAAATTTCGAAAAAAAGAGACCAAAGTCACAGCGAGAAGGAAGAATACTGAGCCCAGAGCGACACCTAGTGACCACACCGTCACAAGCACCCTAGGGCCCCAATTCGCCAGAGACATCTGGTGGACCCCAGGGCAACATGTGGTCGACCCGGGGCCATGGCGTCTGCAGCCGATTCCCAGGCGGGCACACGAGCCCGGGGAAACTCATTCTCAGCGCGGGGAGGAGGGGAGGGGAAATAATAGCAAAGTCACACCAGATCCCTTTCTAGTTCATAAACGTGTTGATTGCGTGTTCACGCGCACGTGTGAGAAGGGCCTCCTGGTGTGTCGGCACGTCACCCGCGTGACGTGAAACCATGAATCCGGGGGGGGGGGGGGAGCGGAAAGGCGGGCAGGAAAAGGCAAAGAGAGAATAGATAAAATGAAAGGACCAAAAAGAAAGTCACACAGCAGGGTAGGGGAGTGAGAGCAAGTCGAGAGACTGCAGACAGAAACTCCGAGAGGAGAGGAATGCTCCGGAGCGCCCCCTCGCCCCGCGCGAGAAGAATACCGATCGCAGGGTGATCCCTAGGGGCAGCGAGGCCAGAGAGACCAAATCCGTCCCGAAGCCTCCCTGTCAGGATGACAACCACAGACCAGACATCTGGTCAACCACCCAAGGACCAGACATCTGGTCAACCAGCGAACCCATGCGGAGGCCGCATGCAGCAGCGACATCTGCACGACCACTCAGGGTGCTCCCTGCCGGGAGGGTGTGTCTCTATGTGTGTGTGTCCGGGGGGGGGGGAGATTGCGATGAAAGTCACGCCAGGTCCCGGGATAGTTCGTGAGCGTGATAATTGCGTGTGTGTGGAGAAAAAAGGGGGCGGGGCGATAGGGAGTAAAGAAAGGAGGAGCGGGCGAGCGGAGGGGTGGGGAAGGAGAGGGAGTCGAGAAGCCCGCAACCGCAGCGCCCCCTGGCGGTGATCCCCCCCCATAGCATCGATGGGGCCAGCCCCGCAGAGACTAAGTGCGACGGGACATCTGGTCAACCCCAAGGACCATGGGATCCCAGCACGAAACCGGCGGAGGTCGAGGAGGAGGAGGAGAGGAGGAGGAGGAGGAGGAGGAGGAGGAGGAGGAGGAGGAGGAGGAGGAGGAGGAGGAGGAGGAGGAGGAGGAGGAGGAGGAGGAGGGGGCTAGGCGGCGGCGGCGGCGGGCTAGGCGTCGGCGGGCTAGGCGGCGGCGGCGGAGGGCTAGGCGGCGGCGGAGGCGGGCTAGGCGGCGGCGGGCTAGGCGGCGGAGGCGGGCTAGGCGGCGGCGGGCTAGGCGGCGGAGGCGGGCTAGGCGGCGGCGGGCTAGGCGGCGGAGGCGGGCTAGGCGGCGGCGGGCGGGGGGTGGTGGTGGAGGGGGAAAGAAAAATAAAAAATCCCACCTTCGGACACGTATTGAGGTACGAGGGAGAGGTTGTCGAGGAGCCCGCAACCGCAGCGCCCTCTGGCGGCGACGCCCCTCCATAGCGTCGACGGGGCCGGCTTCGCAGAGACTAAGTGCGACGGGACATCTGGTCAACCCCATGGACCATGGGGTCCCGGCACGACACCGGCGGAGGCGGAGGCGTTAGCGAGCCAGTGGGCGGGAGAAAAAAGTAGTCCCGCCTTCGGACACCCAGTGAGGTACTAGGGAGAGGGAGTCGAGGAGCCCGCGACCGCAGCGCCCTCTGGCGGCGATCCCCGTTTATAGCGCCGGCGGGGCCGGCCGCGCAGAGACTAAGTGTC
>NW_027183320.1:0-24855 GCF_041146395.1 Eulemur rufifrons | reverse complement strand
TTAATGTTTAGGATTAGGATTAGGGTAAAAGGTTATGGTTAGGCTTAGGGGTTAGGGTGAAGGGTTAGTGTCAAGGGTTAGGGTTTTTGTTAGGCATAGCGTTGGGGTTAGAAGTAAGGGTTACTGTCAGTGTTAGGGTTGTAGGTCGGGTTACGGTTAGGGTTAGCGGTTTAGAATTAGGGTTAGGGATTAGGTGTCACAGTGATGACTAGGAGATAGGGTTAGAATTATGGGATAGGGGTTGTTCTCAGGAAATGGGTTATGCATTCACGTTAGGATAAGAGGTTAAAATTAGGCGCACGGTGAGGTTTACGTGTTAAGGGGAGAAATAGGAACAGGGTTCGGTGTTATGTTCAGGGTTAGGGTTATCTGTTAAAGGTATTGTTTATGCTTAGCGCACGGGCCCTGTCTGCATTAGGCGGGCGGGGGGAGTTTAGGGGGCTGGGATTGTACCCGGGAACCCACTCTATCATACTCTGGGTATGGGCCCGTGGGTTTCATGCAGGACACAGTGGTAGAGCCTCCTTTCACGCATGGCATGGGAGGATTGAGGCTTTCTAAACTCTAAGAAAGCAAGAAGTCTGAGAATTAGATTTAGGGTTAGGATTATGGTTAGGGTTAAGCATGAAGTTTAGCGTTAGGGTGAGGGCTTAGGGTTAGGGATTAGGGTTAGGGTTAAAGGTTACTCTTAGATTTAACGGTTACACTTTGGTTTAGGGTTGAGGTTTACGGTTAGGGTTAAGATGAGGGGTTAGGGTTTGGTACAGGGTTAGGGTTAAGTGTTAGGTTTAGGGTTGAAGATTAGGATTAGGGTTAGGATTAAAGGTTAGCGTGAGAGTTAACGCTTAGGGTTAAGGTTAAGAGTCAGGGTTTAGGGTTAGGTTTAAGGTTAGGGTTAGTTTTAGGGTTAGAGTTATGTGCTATGGTTTGTGTTAGAGGTTAGGTTTAGGTTTACTGGTGACGTTATGATTACGTTTAGGGGTTAGCATTAGGGTTAGGGTTTAGTGTTAGGGTTATCATTAAGGATTAGGGTTAGGGTCAGGTTTAAATGCTTGGGTGAGGGCAATGGTTAGGGTCAGGGTTAAGGTTCTTGGATAGGGTTAGTGTTAAGGGTTACGGGTAGGTTTAGGGTTCAGGGTTAGAGTTAGTATTAGGGTTAGTGTTAGGGTTAGGGGTAGGTTTAGGGTAGGGTTAGGGTAGGGTTAGGGTTAGGGTTAGGGTTGGGGTTAGGGTTAAGGGTTAGGGTTAGGGTTAGTGGTTAGTGTTAGGGTTAGGGGTTAGGGTGAGGGATTAGGGTTAGGGTTAGGGGTTAGGGTTAGGGTTAGGGGTTAGGGTTAGGGGTTAGGTTTAGGGTTAGGGGTAGGGTTAGGGGTAGGGGTAGAGTTAGGGTTAGGGTTAGGGGTTAGGGTTAGGGTAAGGGGTTAGGGTTAGGGGTTAGGGTTAGGGTTAGGGGTTAGGGTTAGGGGTTAGGGTTAGGGGTAGTGTTAGGGTTAGGGGTTAGGGTTAGGGTAAAAGGATAGGATTAGGGTTACGGGTTGGGCTTAGGTTTAGGATTAAAGTTTACTGCTTGGGTTAGGGATAGGGTACAAGGTTAGCTTTAGGGGTTCTGGTTAGTGTTAGGTGTTAGGTTAGTGTCAGGGTTAGGTCTAGTCGTGAGGGTAAGGTTTAGGGTTAGCTTTAAGAGATAGGGTTAGGTTTAATGGTTAGGATTAGGATTAGGGTTAAGGGTTAGGGTAAGGCTTAGGGGTTAGGGTGAAGGGTTAGGGTCAAGGGTTAGGGTTTTTGTTAGGCATAGCGTTGGGGTTAGAAGTAAGGGTTACTGTCAGTGTCAGGGTTGTAGGTAGGGTTACGGTTAGGGTTAGCGGTTTAGAATTAGGGTTAGGGATTAGGTGTCACAGTGATGACTAGGAGATAGGGTTAGAATTATGGGATAGGGGTTGTTCTCAGGAAATGGGTTATGCATTAACGTTAGGATAAGAGGTTAAAGTTAGGCGCACGGTGAGGTTTACGTGTTAAGGGGAGAAATAGGAACAGGGTTGGGTGTTACGTTCAGGGTTAGGGTTATCTGTTAAAGGTATTGTTTATGCTTAGCGCACGGGCCCTGTCTGCATTAGGCGGGCGGGGGGAGTTTGGGGGGCTGGGATTGCACCCGGGAACCCACTCTATCATACTCTGGGTATGGGCCCGTGGGTTTCATGCAGGACACAGTGGTAGAGCCTCCTTTCACGCATGGCATGGGAGGATTGCAGGCTTTCTAAACTCTAAGAAGGCAAGAAGTCTGAGAATTAGATTTAGGGTTAGGATTCTGGTTAGGGTTAAGGATGAAGTTTAGTGTTAGGGTGAGGGCTTAGGGTTAGGGATTAGGGTTAGGGTTAAAGGTTACTCTTAGGTTTAACGGTTACACTTTGGTTTAGGGTTGAGGTTTACGGTTAGGGTTAAGATGAGGGGTTAGGGTTTGGTACAGGGTTAGGGTTAAGTGTTAGGTTTAGGGTTGAAGATTAGGATTAGGGTTAGGATTAAAGGTTAGCGTGAGAGTTAACGCTTAGGGTTAAGGTTAAGTGTTAGGGTTTAGAGTTAGGGTTAGGGTTAGTTTTAGGGTTAGAGTTATGTGCTATGCTTTCTGTTAGAGGTTAGGGTTAGGTTTATTGGTCACGGTTAGGGTTACGTTTAGGGGGTAGCATTAGGGTTAGGGTTAGGGTTAAGGGATAGGATTAGGGATAAGTGTTGGGCTTAGGGTTAGGGTTTAGTGTTAGGGTTAGCATTAAGGATTCGGGTTAGGGTCAGGGTTAAATGCTTGGGTGCGGGTAATGGTTAGGGTCAGGGTTAAGGTTCACGGATAGGGTTAGTGTTAAGGGTTACGGGTAGGTTTAGGGTTCAGGGTTAGAGTTAGCATTAGGGCTTAAGGTTAGGATTAGGCGGTAGGTTAGATTTAGGGTTAGATCTAGGCGTTAGGGTAAGGGCTAGCGTTAGGGTTAAGAGATAGGGTTAGGTTTAATGCTTAGGATTAGGGTTAGGGTTTGGGGTTAAAGTAAGTGTTAGGGGTTAGGTTTAAAGATCCAAGGTTAGGGTTATTTTTAGCTGTAGTGTTAGGGTTAGGGATAAGGGATCCCATTAGCATTAAGGGTCTTCCTTACTGTAGGGTTAAGAATTAGGCTTAGAGTTAAAGGTTAAGGTTAGGGTCAGTGTTAAGATTTAGGGTGAGGGTTAACGGTCAGGGTAAAGGTTAAGCGTTAGGGTTAGGGATTAGTGATTAGGGTTTTTGGTTAGTGTTATGGTTAGCGGTTAGGAGTTAGTGTTTTATGAAGGGGTATGGTTAGAATTAGGATTGGGGTTAGAGTTAGGGTGAGGTATAGGGGTTAGGTTTAGGGGTTAGTTTTAGGGTAAAAGGATAGGATTAGGGTTAAGGGTTGGGCTTAGGTTTAGGGTTAAAGTTTACTGCTAGGGTTAGGGATAGGGTTCAGGGTTAGCTTTAGGGGTTCTGGTTAAGGTAAGGTGTTAGGTTAGTGTCAGGGTTAGGTCTAGTCGTGAGGGTAAGGTTTAGGGTTAGCTTTAAGAGCTAGGGTTAGGTTTAATGGTTAGGATTAGGATTAGGGTTAAGGGTTAGGGTAAGGCTTAGGGGTTAGGGTGAAGGGTTAGGGTTTTTGTTAGGCATAGCGTTGGGGTTAGAAGTAAGGGTTACTGTCAGTGTTAGGGTTGTAGGTAGGGTTACGGTTAGGGTTAGCGGTTTAGAATTAGGGTTAGGGATTAGGTGCCACAGTGATCACTAGGAGATAGGGTTAGAATTATGGGATAGGGGTTGTTCTCAGGAAATGGGTTATGCATTAACGTTAGGATAAGAGGTTAAAGTTAGGCGCACGGTGAGGTTTACGTGTTAAGGGGAGAAATAGGAATAGGGTTGGGTGTTATGTTCAGGGTTAGGGTTATCTGTTAAAGGTATTGTTTATGCTTAGCGCACGGGCCCTGTCTGCATTAGGCGGGTCGGGAGAGGTTAGGGGGCTGGGATTGTACCCGGGAAACCACTCTATCATACTCTGGGTATGGGCCCGTGGGTTTCATGCAGGACACAGTGGTAGAGCCTCCTTTCACTCATGGCATGGGAGGATTGCAGGCTTTCTAAACTCTAAGAAAGCAAGAAGTCTGAGAATTAGATTTAGAGTTAGGATTCTGGTTAGGGTTAAGGATGAAGTTTAGTGTTAGGGTGAGGGCTTAGGGTTAGGGATTAGGGTTAGGGTTAAAGGTTACTCTTAGGTTTAATGGTTACACTTTGGTTTAGGGTTGAGGTTTACAGTTAGGGTTAAGATGAGGGGTTAGGGTTTGGTACAGGGTTAGGGTTAAGTGTTAGGTTTAGGGTTGAAGATTAGGATTAGGGTTAGGATTAAAGGTTAGCGTGAGAGTTAACGCTTAGGGTTAAGGTTAAGAGTTAGGGTTTAGGGTTAAGTTTAGGGTTAGGGTTAGTTTTAGGGTTAGAGTTATGTGCTATGTTTTGTGTTAGAGGTTAGGGTTAGGTTTACTGGTCACGGTTAGGGTTACGTTTAGGGGTTAGCATTAGGGTTAGGGTTAGGGTTAAGGGATAGGATTAGGGTTAAGTGTTGGGCTTAGGGTTAGGGTTTAGTGTTAGGGTTATCATTAAGGATTAGGGTTAGGGTCTGGGTTAAATGCTTGGGTGCGGGTAATGGTTAGGGTCAGGTTAAGGTTCACGGATAGGGTTAGTGTTAAGGGTTACGGGTAGGTTTAGGGTTAGAGTTAGCATTAGGGCTTAAGGTTAGGATTAGGCGGTAGGTTAGATTTAGGGTTAGTTCTAGGCGTTAGGGTAAGGGCTAGTGTTAGGGTTAAGAGATACGGTTAGGTTTAATGCTTAGGATTAGGGTTAGGGTTTGGGGTTAAAGTAAGTGTTAGGGGTTAGGTTTAAGGATCCAAAGTTAGGGTTATTTTTAGCTGTAGTGTTAGGGTTAGGGATAAGTGATCCCATTAGCATTAAGGGTCTTCCTTACTGTAGGATTAAGGGTTAGGCTTAGAGTTAAAGGTTAAGGTTAGGGTCAGTGTTACGATTTAGGGTGAGGGTTAACGGTTAGGGTAAAGGTTAAGCGTTAGGGTTAGGGATTAGTGATTAGGGTTTTTGGTTAGTGTTAGGGTTAGCGGTTAGGAGTTAGTGTTTTATGAAGGGGTATGGTTAGAATTCGGATTGGGGTTAGAGTTAGGGTGAGGTATTGGGGTTAGGTTTAGGGGTTAGTTTTAGGGTAAAAGGATAGGATTAGGATTACGGGTTGGGCTTAGGTTTAGGGTTAAAGTTTACTGCTAGGGTTAGGGATAGGGTTCAGGGTTAGCTTTAGGAGTTCTGGTTAGGGTTAGGTGTTATGTTAGTGTCAGGATTACGTCTAGTCGTGAGGGTAAGGTTTAGGGTTAGCTTTAAGAGCTAGGGTTAGGTTTAATGGTTAGGATTAGGATTAGGGTTAAGGGTTAGGGTAAGGCTTAGGGGTGAGGGGGAAGGGTTAGGGTCAAGGGTTAGGGTTTTTGTTAGGCATAGCGTTGGGGTTAGAAGTAAGGGTTACTGTCAGTGTTAGGGTTGTAGGTAGGGTTACCGTTAGGGTTAGCGGTTTAGAATTAGGGTTAGGGATTAGGTGTCACAGTGATGACTAGGAGATAGAGTTAGAATTATGGGATAGGGGTTGTTCTCAGGAAATGGGTTATGCATTAACGTTAGGATAAGAGGTTAAAGTTAGGCGCACGGTGAGGTTTACGTGTTAAGGGGAGAAATAGGAACAGGGTTGGGTGTTATGTTCAGGGTTAGGGTTATGTGTTTAAGGTATTGTTTATGCTTAGCGCACGGGCCCTGTCTGCATTAGGCGGGCGGGCGGAGTTTGGGGGGCTGGGATTGTACCCAGGAACCCACTCTATCATACTCTGGGTATGGGCCCGTGGGTTTCATGCAGGACACAGTGGTAGAGCCTCCTTTCACGCATGGCATGGGAGGATGCCAGGCTTTCTAAACTCTAAGAAAGCAAGAAGTCTGAGAATTAGATTTAGGGTTAGGATTATGGTTAGGGTTAAGGATGAAGTTTAGTGTTAGGGTGAGGGCTTAGGGTTAGGGATTAGGGTTAGGGTTAAATGTTACTCTTAGGTTTAACGGTTACAGTTTGGTTTAGGGTTGAGATTTACGGTTAGGGTTAAGATGAGGGGTTAGGGTTTGGTACAGGGTTAAGGTTAAGTGTTAGGTTTATGGTTGAAGATTAGGATTAGGGTTAGGATTAAAGGTTAGCGTGAGAGTTAACGCTTAGTGTTAAGGTTAAGTGTTTGGGTTCAGGGTTAGGGTTAGGGTTAGTTTTAGGGTTAGAATTATGTGCTATGGTTTGTGTTAGAGGTTAGGGTTAGGTTTACTGGTCACGGTTAGGGTTACGTTTAGGGGTTAGCATTAGGGTTAGGGTTAAGGGATAGGATTAGGGTTAAGTGTTGGGCTTAGGGTTAGGGTTTAGTGTTAGGGTTATCATTAAGGATTAGGGTTAGGGTCAGGGTTAAATGCTTGGGTGCGGGTAATGGTTAGGGTCAGGGTTAAGGTTCACGGATAGGGTTAGTGTTAAGGTGTTACGGGTAGGTTTAGAGTTCAGGGTTAGAGTTAGCATTAGGGCTTAAGGTTAGGATTAGGCGGTAGGTTAGATTTAGGGTTAGATCTAGGCGTTAGGGTAAGGGCTAGCGTTAGGGTTAAGAGATAGGGTTAGGTTTAATGCTTAGGATTAGGGTTAGGGTTTGGGGGTAAAGTAAGTGTTAGGGGTTAGGTTTAAGGATCCAAGGTTAGGGTTATTTTTAGCTGTAGTGTTAGGGTTAGGGATAAGGGATCCCATTAGCATTAAGGGTCTTCCTTACTGTAGGGTTAAGGGTTAGGCTTACAGTTAAAGGTTAAGGTTAGGGTCAGTGTTAAGATTTAGGGTGAGGGTTAACGGTTAGGGTAAAGGTTAAGCGTTAGGGTTAGGGATTAGTGATTAGGGTTTTTGGTTAGTGTTAGGGTTAGCGGTTAGGAGTTAGTGTTTTATGAAGGGGTATGTTTAGAATTAGGATTGGGGTTAGAGTTACGGTGAGGTATAGGGGTTAGGTTTAGGGGTTAGTTTTAGGGTAAAAGGATAGGATTAGGGTTACGGGTTGGGCTTAGGTTTAGGGTTAAAGTTTACTGCTAGGGTCAGGGATAGGGTTCAGGGTTAGCTTAAGGGGTTCTGGTTAGGGTTAGGTGTTAGGTTAGTGTCAGGGTTAGGTCTAGTCGTGAGGGTAAGGTTTAGGGTTAGCTTTAAGAGCTAGGGTTAGGTTTAATGTTTAGGATTAGGATTAGGGTAAAAGGTTAGGGTTAGGCTTAAGGGTTAGGGTGAAGGGTTAGTGTCAAGGGTTAGGGTTTTTGTTAGGCATAGCGTTGGGGTTAGAAGTAAGGGTTACTGTCAGTGTTAGGGTTGTAGGTCGGGTTACGGTTAGGGTTAGCGGTTTAGAATTAGGGTTAGGGATTAGGTGTCACAGTGATGACTAGGAGATAGGGTTAGAATTATGGGATAGGGGTTGTTCTCAGGAAATGGGTTATGCATTCACGTTAGGATAAGAGGTTAAAATTAGGCGCACGGTGAGGTTTACGTGTTAAGGGGAGAAATAGGAAGAGGGTTGGGTGTTATGTTCAGGGTTAGGGTTATCTGTTAAAGGTATTGTTTATGCTTAGCGCACGGGCCCTGTCTGCATTAGGCGGGCGGGGGGAGTTTAGGGGGGTGGGATTGTACCCGGGAACCCACTCTATCATACTCTGGGTATGGGCCCCTGGGTTTCATGCAGGACACAGTGGTAGAGCCTCCTTTCACGCATGGCATGGGAGGATTGAGGCTTTCTAAACTCTAAGAAAGCAAGAAGTCTGAGAATTAGATTTAGGGTTAGGATTATGGTTAGGGTTAAGGATGAAGTTTAGCGTTATGGTGAGGGCTTAGGGTTAGGGATTAGGGTTAGGGTTAAAGGTTACTCTTAGATTTAACGGTTACACTTTGGTTTAGGGTTGAGGTTTACGGTTAGGGTTAAGATGAGGGGTTAGGGTTTGGTACAGGGTTAGGGTTAAGTGTTAGGTTTAGGGTTGAAGATTAGGATTAGGGTTAGGATTAAAGTTTAGCGTGAGAGTTAACGCTTAGGGTTAAGGTTAAGAGTCAGGGTTTAGGGTTAGGTTTAAGGTTAGGGTTAGTTTTAGGGTTAGAGTTATGTGCTATGGTTTGTGTTAGAGGTTAGGGTTAGGTTTACTGGTGACGTTATGATTACGTTTAGGGGTTAGCATTAGGGTTAGGGTTTAGTGTTAGGGTTATCATTAAGGATTAGGGTTAGGGTCAGGTTTAAATGCTTGGGTGAGGGCAATGGTTAGGGTCAGGGTTAAGGTTCTTGGATAGGGTTAGTGTTAAGGGTTACGGGTAGGTTTAGGGTTCAGGGTTAGAGTTAGTATTAGGGTTAGTGTTAGGGTTAGGGGTAGGTTTAGGGTAGGGTTAGGGTAGGGTTAGGGTTAGGGTTAGGGTTGGGGTTTGGGTTAGGGTTAAGGGTTAGGGTTAGGGTTAGTGGTTAGTGTTAGGGTTAGGGGTTAGTGTGAGGGATTAGGGTTAGGGTTAGGGGTTAGGGTTAGGGTTAGGGGTTAGGGTGAGGGGTTAGGTTTAGGGTTAGGGGTAGGGTTAGGGGTAGGGGTAGAGTTAGGGTTAGGGTTTGGGGTTAGGGTTAGGGATAGGGTTGGGGTTGGGGTTGGGGTTAGGGTTCGGGGTTAGGGTTAGGGTTAGGGGTTAGGGTAAGGGTTGGAGTTAGGGTAGGTGTAGGGTTACGGTTAGGGTAAGGGTAAGGTTAGGGTTAGGGTTAGGGCTTGGGGTTAGGGTTAGGGGTTAGGGTTAGGGTTAGGGGTTAGGGTTAGGGTTAGGGTTAGGGGTTAGGGTTAGGGTTAGGGTTAGGGGTTAGTGTTAGGGGGTTAGGGTTAGGGTTAGGGTTGGGTTAGGGGTTAGGGTTAGGGTTGGGTTAGGGGGTTAGGGTTAGGGTTAGGGTTAGGGTAGGTTTAGGGTTAGGGTAGGGTTAGGGTTAGGGGTTAGGGTTAGGGGTTAGGGTTAGGGTTTTAGGGTTAGTGTTAGGGTTTGGGTTAGGGGTTAGGGTTAGGGTTGGGTTAGGGTTAGGGTTAGGGTTAGGGTAGGGTTAGGGTAGGGTTAGGGTTAGGGGTAGGGTTGGGTTAGGGTTAGGGGTTAGGGTTAGGGTTAGGGGTTTAGGGTTAGGGTTAGGGGTTAGGATTAGGGTTAAGGGTTAGGGTTAGTGTTGGGGTTGGGGTTAGGGTTAGGTTTTAGGGGTTGGGGTTAGGGATAGGGTTAGGGTTGGGTTTAGGGTTAGGGTTTAGGGTTAGGGTTAGGGGTTGAGGTTAGGGTTAGGGTTAGGGGTTGGGGTTAGGGTTAGGGTTAGGGTTGGGTTTAGGGTTAGGGTTTAGGGTTAGGGTTAGGGGTTGGGGTTAGGGTTAGGGTTATGGTTGGGGTTAGGGTTAGGTGTTAGGGTTAGGGTTAGGGTTAGGGGTTGGGGGTAGGGGTAGGGTTAGGGTTAGGGGTTAGGGTTAGGGTTAGGGTTAGGGGTTAGGGTTAGGGGTTAGGGGTAGTGTTAGGATTAGGGGTTTGGGGTTGGGGTTGGTGTTGGGGTTAGGGATAGGGTTAGGGGTAGTGGTTGGGGTTGGGGTTAGGGTTAGGGGTTAGGGTTAGGGTTAAGTGTTAGGGGTTAGGGTTAGGGGTTAGGGTTAGGGGTTAAGGTTAGGGTTAGGGGTTAGGGTTAGGGGTTAGGGTTAGGGTTAGGGGTTAGGGTTAGGGTAGGGTAGGGTAGGGTTGGGTTAGGGTAAGGGTTGGGGTTAGGGTTAGGGTTAGGGGTTAGGGTTAGGGTTAGGGGTTAGGGTTAGGGGTAGGGGTAGGGGTTGGGGTTAGGGTTTGGGTTAGGGGTTAGGGTTACGGTTAGGGTTATGTGTTAGGGTTTCTGTTAGAGGTTAGGGTTAGGTTTACTGTTCCTGGTTAGAGTTACGTTTAGGGGTTAGCATTAAGGTTAGGGATTAGGTTTAGGGTAAGTGTTTAGAGTTAGTGTTGGGCTTTAGGCTCGGGGCTTAGGTTCAGGGTCAGAGGTTAGGGTTGGTGGTAGGGCTTAGATTTAGCGGTCAGTTTAAGGGCACAGGACCTGGTTAATCTACGGTGAGAGGGGTGTGGTCGGAGTCACCACGAAAGCACAACATCATTCCCTGGGCCTTGGGACAAAACCTACATGCAGGACTCAGGCAGAGCCTCATCTCACACATGGCATGGCTGTATTGTAGGCTTGCTTCACTCTGGGAATGGAAGTAGTGTGAGAATTAGGGTTAGGTTTGGGGTTAGGGGTTTCGAGTTAGGGGTTAGGTTTCGAGTCAGGGTCAGGTGCTAAGGATTAGTGGTTAGGTTTAGAGTTAGTGTTAGGGGTTAGGTGTTAAGTCTGGGTTGGGGGCCAGGTTTAGGTTTAGGGTTGGGGTTAGCGTTAGGGTTAGGGGTTAGGGTTAAGGGATAGGGTTAGGGTTAAGGGTTAGGCTTAGGGTTAGGGTTCAGGGTTAGGGTTAAGGTTTAGGGTTAGAGTCAGGGTTAAGTGTTAGGGTGAGGCTTAACAGTTAGGGTTAGGGTTAGGGGGTTAGGAATAGGGTTAGGGTTAAGGGTTAGGTTTATGGTTCAGGTTTAAGGTTAGGATTAGGGGTTAGGGTTAGTGTTAACTGTAGGTCAGTGTTGGGGTTAGATCTCTAGGCATTAGCGTATAGGTTAGGGTTAGGGTTAAGTAGGGTTATGTTTAATGGTTAGGATTGGGATTAGCGTTAAGGGTTAGGGTTAAGCTTTAGGGGTTATGACTAAGGATCAATGGTTAGGGCTATTTTTAGGCGTAGGGTTAGGGTAAGGGTTTTAGGGTTAGTGTTAGTGTTGTTGGTAGGGTTAAGGTTAGGTTTGGCGTTTCAGAATTAGGGATTAGGTGTTATGGTTATGGCTAGGAGTTAGGGTTAGAATTACGGTATGGGGCTTGTTCTCAGGGTGTCATGCATTATCGTTAAGATAAGGGGTTAAGTTAGGGTTAGGGTGAGGTTTACGTGTTAAGGTGAGCAGTAGGATCAGGGTTAGGTGTTATGTTCTGGGTTAGGGTTATGGGTGTGGGGTAGGGTTTATGCTTAGGGCACGGGCCCTGTATGCACTAGGAGGCGAAGTTAGGGGTCTGTGATGGTCGCTGGGAGCCCACTCTATCGTACGCAGTGTATGGACCTCTGGGTTTCATGCAGGACACTGTGGCAGAGCGGGCTTTCATGCATGGCTTAGTAGGATTGTAGGCTTTCAAAACTCTGAGAAAGCAAGTCTGAGAATTAGATTTAGGGTTAGGATTACGGTACGGTTTAGGGATGAAGATTAGCGATAGGGTGAGGGCTTAGGGTTAGGGGTTAGGGTTAGGGTTAGGGTTGTTGGCAGGGTGAAGGTTAGTGTTGGCATTTTAGAATTAGGGATGAGGTGTTACGGTTATGGCTAGGGGTTAGGATTAGAATTATGGGATAGGGCTTCTTCTCAGGGTGTTATGCATTAAGGTTAAGATAAGGGGATAAGTTAGGGTTACGGGGAGGTTTATGTTTTAAGGTGAGCAATAGGATCAGGGTCAGGTGCTATGTTCAGGGTGAGGGTTATCTGTTAGGGGTAGTGTTTATACTTAGCGTACAGGCCCTGTCTGCACTGGGCGGGGGGCTGGGGTTAGGGGGATGGGATTGTCCCCGGGAACCCACTCTATCATACGCTAGGTATGGGCTCCTGGTTTCATGCAAGAGAGAGCTGCAGAGCCCCCTTTTACTCATGGCATGGGAGGATTTTAGGCTTTCTAAACTCTAAGAAAGCAAGAAGTCCGAGAATTAGATTTAGGGATAGGATTATGATAATGTTTAGGGTTAGGGTTAGTGTTAAGGTGGGGTCTTAGGGTTAGGGGTTAGGGTTAGAGGTTAGTGTTAGGTGTAACAGTTACAGTTAGGTTTATGGTTAAGTTTCAGGGTTAGGGTTAAGGTTTGGGTTTAGCGTTTGGCACAGGGTTAGGCTTCAGTGTTAGCTTTATGGTTAAAGATTAGGATTAGGGTTAGTGTGAGGGTTAATGGTAAGGGTCAAGATTAAGGTTTAGGGTTGGGGTTAGGGTTAGGTTTAGGGTTAGGGCTTAGGGTTAGGGGATAGGATTAGGGTTAAGTGTTGGGCTTATGGTTAGGGTTAAAGTTTAGTGTTAGGGTTAATGTTTAGTGTTATGGTCCAGTTTAAGTGTTAGGGTGAGGGTTAACAGTTAGGATTAGGCTTAGGGGTTAGGGATATAGTGAAGGTTCAGTGTTAGGGTTAGGTTTAGGGTTCAGGGTTAGGGTTAGCTTTAGGGGTTATGGTTAGGGTTAGGTGTTAGGTTAGTGTCAGGGTTAGGTCTAGTCGTGAGGGTAAGGTTTAGGGTTAGCTTTAAGAGCTAGGGTTAGGTTTAATGGTTAGGATTAGGATTACGGTTAAAGGTTAGGGTAATGCTTAGGGGTTAGGGTGAAGGGTGAAGGGTTAGGGCTTTTGTTAGGCATAGCGTTGGGGTTAGAACTAAGGGTTCCTGTCAGTGTTAGGGTTGTAGGCAGCGTTACGGTTAGGCTTAGCGGTGGAGAATTAGGGTTAGGGATTAGGTGTTACAGTGATGACTAGGAGATAGGGTTAGAATTATGGGATAGGGGATGTTCTCAGGGAATGGGTTATGCATTAACGTTACGTTAAGAGGTTAAAGTTAGGCTCACGGTGAGGTTTACGTGTTAAGGGGAGAAATAGGAACAGGGTTAGGTGCCATGTTCAGGGTTAGGGTTATCTGTTAAAGGTATCATTTATGCTTAGCGCACGGACCCTGTCGGCATTAGGCTAGGGGGAGGTTAGGGGGCTGGGATTGTCACCGGGAACCCACTGTATCGGACTCTGAGTATGGGCCCGTGGATTTCATGCAGGACACAGTGGTAGAGCCTCCTTTCACACATGGCACGGGAGGATTGCAGGCTTTCTAAACTCTAAGAAAGCAAGAAGTCTGAGAATTAGATTTAGGGTTAGGATTATGGTTAGGGTTCAGGATGAAGTGTAGTGTTATGGTGAGGGGATAGGGTTACAGATTAGGGTTACGGTTTAAGGTTACTGTTAGGTTTAACGGTTACAGTTCGTTTTGGGGTTGAGGTTTGCGGATAGGGTTAAGATGAGGGGTCAGGGTTTGGTACAGGGTTAGGGTTGTGTTAGGTTTAGGGTTGAAGATTAGGATTAGGGTTAGGATTAAAGGTTAGCATGAGAGTTAACGGTTAAGAGTAAGGTTAAGGGTTAGGGTTAGGGTTTAGGTTTAGGGTTGAGGGTTAGGGTTAGTTTTAGGGTTAGAGTTATGTGTTAGGGTTTGTGTTAGAGGTTAGGGTTAGGTTTACTGTTCGTGGTTAGAGTTACGTTTAGGGGTTAGCATTAGGGTTAGGGATTAGGTTTAGGGTAAGTGTTTAGAGTTAGTGTTGGGCTTTAGGCTCGGGGCTTAGGTTCAGGGTCAGAGGTTAGGGTTGGTGTTAGGGCTTAGATTTAGCGGTCAGTTTAAGGGCACAGGACCTGGTTAATCTACGGTGAGAGGGGTGTGGTCGGAGTCACCACGAAAGCACAACATCATTCCCTGGGCCTTGGGACAAAACCTACATGCAGGACTCAGGCAGAGCCTCATCTCACACATGGCATGGCTGTATTGTAGGCTTGCTTCACTCTGGGAATGGAAGTAGTGTGAGAATTAGGGTTAGGTTTGGGGTTAGGGGTTTCGAGTTAGGGGTTAGGTTTCGAGTCAGGGTCAGGTGCTAGGGATTAGTGGTTAGGTTTAGAGTTAGTGTTAGGGGTTAGGTGTTAAGTCTGGGTTGGGGGCCAGGTTTAGGTTTAGGGTTGGGGTTAGCGTTAGGGTTAGGGGTTAGGGTTAAGGGATAGGGTTAGGGTTAAGGGTTAGGCTTAGGGTTAGGGTTCAGGGTTAGGGTTAAGGTTTAGGGTTAGAGTCAGGGTTAAGGTTAGGGTGAGGCTTAACTGTTAGGGTTAGGGTTAGTGGGTTAGGAATAGGGTTAGGGTTAAGGGTTAGGTTTATGGTTCAGGTTTAAGGTTAGGATTAGGGGTTAGGGTTAGTGTTAACTGTAGGTCAGTGTTGGGGTTAGATCTCTAGGCATTAGCGTATAGGTTAGGGTTAGGGTTAAGTAGGGTTATGTTTAATGGTTAGGATTGGGATTAGCGTTAAGGGTTAGGGTTAAGCTTTAGGGGTTATGACTAAGGATCAATGGTTAGGGTTATTTTTAGGCGTAGGGTTAGGGTAAGGGTTTTAGGGTTAGTGTTAGTGTTGTTGGTAGGGTTAAGGTTAGGGTTGGCGTTTCAGAATTAGGGATTAGGTGTTATGGTTATGGCTAGGAGTTAGGGTTAGAATTACGGTATAGGGCTTGTTCTCAGGGTGTCATGCATTATCGTTAAGATAAGGGGTTAAGTTAGGGTTAGGGTGAGGTTTACGTGTTAAGGTGAGCAGTAGGATCAGGGTTAGGTGTTATGTTCTGGGTTAGGGTTATGGGTGTGGGGTAGGGTTTATGCTTAGGGCACGGGCCCTGTATGCACTAGGAGGCGAAGTTAGGGGTCTGTGATGGTCGCTGGGAGCCCACTCTATCGTACGCAGTGTATGGACCTCTGGGTTTCATGCAGGACACTGTGGCAGAGCGGGCTTTCATGCATGGCTTAGTAGGATTGTAGGCTTTCAAAACTCTGAGAAAGCAAGTCTGAGAATTAGATTTAGGGTTAGGATTACGGTACGGTTTAGGGATGAAGATTAGCGATAGGGTGAGGGCTTAGGGTTAGGGGTAAGGGTTAGGGTTAGGGTTGTTGGCAGGGTGAAGGTTAGGGTTGGCATTTTAGAATTAGGGATGAGGTGTTACGGTTATGGCTAGGGGTTAGGATTAGAATTATGGGATAGGGCTTCTTCTCAGGGTGTTATGCATTAAGGTTAAGATAAGGGGATAAGTTAGGGTTACGGGGAGGTTTATGTTTTAAGGTGAGCAATAGGATCAGGGTCAGGTGCTATGTTCAGGGTGAGGGTTATCTGTTAGGGGTAGTGTTTATACTTAGCGTACAGGCCCTGTCTGCACTGGGCGGGGGGCTGGGGTTAGGGGGATGGGATTGTCCCCGGGAACCCACTCTATCATACGCTAGGTATGGGCTCCTGGTTTCATGCAAGAGAGAGCTGCAGAGCCCCCTTTTACTCATGGCATGGGAGGATTTTAGGCTTTCTAAACTCTAAGAAAGCAAGAAGTCCGAGAATGAGATTTAGGGGTAGGATTATGATAATGTTTAGGGTTAGGGTTAGTGTTAAGGTGGGGTCTTAGGGTTAGGGGTTAGGGTTAGAGGTTAGTGTTAGGTGTAACAGTTACAGTTAGGTTTATGGTTAAGTTTCAGGGTTAGGGTTAAGGTTTGGGTTTAGCGTTTGGCACAGGGTTAGGCTTCAGTGTTAGCTTTATGGTTAAAGATTAGGATTAGGGTTGGTGTGAGGGTTAATGGTAAGGGTCAAGATTAAGGTTTAGGGTTGGGGTTAGGGTTAGGTTTAGGGTTAGGGCTTAGGGTTAGGGGATAGGATTAGGGTTAAGTGTTGGGCTTATGGTTAAGGTTAAAGTTTAGTGTTAGTGTTAATGTTTAGTGTTATGGTCCAGTTTAAGTGTTAGGGTGAGGGTTAACAGTTAGGATTAGGCTTAGGGGTTAGGGATATAGAGAAGGTTCAGTGTTAGGGTTAGGTTTAGGGTTCAGGGTTAGGGTTAGCTTTAGGGGTTATGGTTAGGGTTAGGTGTTAGGTTAGTGTCAGGGTTAGGTCTAGTCGTGAGGGTAAGGTTTAGGGTTAGCTTTAAGAGCTAGGGTTAGGTTTAATGGTTAGGATTAAGATTACGGTTAAGGTTAGGGTAATGCTTAGGGGTTAGGGTGAAGGGTGAAGGGTTAGGGCTTTTGTTAGGCATAGTGTTGGGGTTAGAACTAAGGGTTCCTGTCAGTGTTAGGGTTGTAGGCAGCGTTACGGTTAGGCTTAGCGGTGGAGAATTAGGGTTAGGGATTAGGTGTTACAGTGATGACTAGGAGATAGGGTTAGAATTATGGGATAGGGGATGTTCTCAGGGAATGGGTTATGCATTAACGTTACGTTAAGAGGTTAAAGTTAGGCTCATGGTGAGGTTTACGTGTTAAGGGGAGAAATAGGAACAGGGTTAGGTGCCATGTTCAGGGTTAGGGTTATCTGTTAAAGGTATCATTTATGCTTAGCGCACGGGCCCTGTCGGCATTAGCCTGGGGGGGGGGGTTAGGGGGCTCGGATTGTCACCGGGAACCCACTGTATCGGACTCTGGGTATGGGCCCGTGGATTTCATGCAGGACACAGTGGTAGAGCCTCCTTTCACACATGGCATGGGAGGATTGCAGGCTTTCTAAACTCTAAGAAAGCAAGAAGTCTGAGAATTAGATTTAGGGTTAGGATTATGGTTAGGGTTCAGGATGAAGTGTAGTGTTATGGTGAGGGGATAGGGTTACAGATTAGGGTTACGGTTTAAGGTTACTGTTAGGTTTAACGGTTACAGTTCGTTTTGGGGTTGAGGTTTGCGGATAGGGTTAAGATGAGGGGTTAGGTTTTGGTACAGGGTTAGGGTTGTGTTAGGTTTAGGTTTGAAGATTTGGATTAGAGTTAGGATTAAAGGTTAGCATCAGAGTTAACGGTTAAGATTAAGGTTAAGGGTTAGGGTTAGGGTTTAGGTTTAGGGTTAAGGGTTAGGGTTAGTTTTAGGGTTAGATTTATGTGTTAGGGTTTGTGTTAGAGGTTAGGGTTAGGTTTACTCTTCACGGTTAGGGTTACGTTTAGGGGTTAGCATTAGGGTTAGGGATTAGGTTTAGGGTAAGGGTTTAGAGTTAGTGTTGGGCTTTAGGCTCGGGGCTTAGGTTCAGGGTCAGGGGTTAGGGTTGGTGGTAGGGCTTAGATTTAGCGGTCAGTTTAAGGGCACAGGACCTGGTTAATCTACGGTGAGAGGGGTGTGGTCGGAGTCACCACAAAAGCACAACATCATTCCCTGGGCCCTGGGACAAGACCTACATGCAGGACTCAGGCGGAGCCTCATCTCACACATGGCATGGCTGTATTGTAGGCTTGCTTCACTCGGGAATGGAAGTAGTGTGAGAATTAAGGTTAGGGTTGGGGTTAGGGGTTTCGAGTTAGGGGTTAGGTTTCGAGTCAGGGTTAGGTGCTAGTGGTTAGGGGTAGAGTTAGTGTTACGGGTTCGGTGTTAATTCTGGGTTAGGGGGCCAGGGGTAGGTTTAGGGTTGGGGTTAGTGTTATCGTTAGCGGTTAGGGTTAATGGATAGGGTTAGGGTTAAGTGTAGGCTTAGGGTTAGGGTTCAGGGTTAGGGTTAAGGTTTAGGGTTAGGGTCAGGGTTCAGGGTTAGGGTTAGGGTTAGGGTGTTATTGTTAAGGATTAGGTTTATTGTTCAGGTTTAAGGTTAGCATTATGGGTTTGTGTTACTTCCAACTGTAGGTCAGTGTTGGGGTTAGAACTCTAGGCATTAAGGTAAAGGTTAGAGTTAGGGTTAAGAGTTGGGGTTATGTTTAATGGTTAGGATTGGGATTAGGGTTAAGGGTTAGGGTTAAGGTTAGGGGTTATGACTAAGGATCAACGGTTACGGTTATTTTTAGACGTAGGGTTAGGGTAAGGGGTTAGGGTTAGTGTTAGTGTTGTTGGTAGGGTTAAGGTTAGGGTTGGTGTTTCAGAATTAGAGATTAGGTGTTATGCTTATGGCTAGGAGTTAGGGTTAGAATTACAGTATAGGGCTTGTTCTCAGGGTGTCATGCATTAACGTTACGATATGGGGTTAAAATTAGGGTTACGGTGAGGTTTACGTGTTAAGGTGAGCAGTAGGATCAGGGTTAGGTGTTATGTTCTGGGTTAGGGTTATGGGTGAGGGGTAGTGTTTATGCTTAGGGCATGGGCCCTGTATGCCCTAGGAATCGATGTTAGGGTTCGGTTGTGGTCGCTGGGAACCCACTCTATCGTACGCTGTGTATGGTCCTCTGGGTTTCTTGCAGGACACTGTGGCAGAGCCGGCTTTCATGCATGGCTTAGTAGGATTGTAGGCTTTCAAAACTCTGAGAAAGCAAGAAGTCTGAGAATTAGATTTCGGGTTAGGATTACGGTACGGTTTAGGGATGAAGATTAGTGATAGGGTGAGGGCTTAGGGTTAGAGGTTAGGGTTAGGGTTAGGGTTGTTTGTAGGGTGAAGTTTAGGGTTGGCATTTTAGAATTAGGGATGAGGTCTTATGGTTATGGCTGGGGATTAGGATTAGAATTATGGGATGGGGCTTCTTCTCAGGGTGTTATGCATTAAGGTTAAGATAAGGGGATAAGTTAGGGTTACGGGGAGGTTTATGTTTTAAGGTGAGCAATAGGATCGGGGTCAGGTGTTATATTCAGGGTGAGGGTTATCTGTTAGGGGTAGTGTTTATACTTAGCGTACAGGCCCTGTCTGCACTGGGCGGGGGGCTGGGGTTAGGGGGATGGGATTGTCCCCGGGAACCCACTCTATCGTACGCTGGATATGGGCTCCTGGGTTACATGCAGGACACAGTGGTAGAGCCCCCTTTTACTCATGGCATGGGAGGATTTTAGGCTTTCTAAACTCTGAGAAAGCAAGAAGTCTGACAATTAGATTTAGGGGTAGGATTATGGTAATGTTTAGCGAGGAAGATTAGTGTTAGGGTGGGCTCTTAGGGTTAGGGGTTAGGGTTAAAGGTTTGTGTTATTTTTAACAGTTACAGTTACGTTTATGGTTAAGTTTCAGGGTTAGGGTTAAGGTTTGGTTTTATCGTTTGACACAGGGTTAGGCTTCAGTGTTAGCTTTATGGTTAAAGATTAGGATTAGGGTTAGGGTTAAGGGTTAGTGTGAGGGTTAATGGTAAGGTTCAAGATTAAGGGTTAGGGTTGGGCTTAGGGTTAGGAATAAGGCTTCGTGTAACATTTAGGTTTAGAGTTAAGTGTTATGGTTATGGCTAGAGGTTAGGGTTAGGTTTAGGGTTCATGGTTAGGGTTACATTTAGGGGTTCGGGTTACGGGTTAAGTTTAGGGCGAGTGTTTAGTGTTACTGTTGGGCGTTAGGATAAGGGCCGAGGTTTAGGGTTAGGATTTAGGTTTAGTGTTAGGGCTTAGATTTAGTGGTTAGTTTAAGGGCACATGCTCTGTTTAATCTATGGTGGGAAGGGTGCAGACTGGGTCGCCTCAACACCACACCATCGTACTTGGGCCTTGGGCCCAGACCTACATGCAGGACTCAGGCAGAGCCTCTTCTCACTCGTGGCATGGCTCTATTGTAGGCTTGGTCAACTCTGAGAACGAAGGAAGTGTGAGAATTAGGGTTATGGTTAGGGTTATGTGTTTGGGGTTAGAGGTTTGGGTTTGAGTGAAGTTTAGTGGTTAGGAA
The DNA here is from genome assembly GCF_041146395.1 of Eulemur rufifrons. Lineage (NCBI taxonomy): Eukaryota > Metazoa > Chordata > Mammalia > Primates > Lemuridae > Eulemur > Eulemur rufifrons. Next base: position 5,358 of record NW_027183320.1, on the reverse strand, counting down.
TTAGAAGTTAGGATTAGTGTGTCAGGGGTTAGGTGTTAGGTTTTTGTAAGGGGCTAGCGTTAGATTTAGGTTTAGGGTTAATGTTCAGGTGGGTTAGGGGTCAGCGTTAGGGTTAGGCTTACAAGATAGGATTAAGGTAAAGGGTGAAGGCTTAAGATTAGCAGTAAGGGTTAAGGTTAGGGTTAAGGGTTAGGGTTTCGGTCCAAGTTAAGGGTGAGAGTGAGGGTTAACAGTTGCGATTAGGGTAATGGTTTAGGGATAGTAATAGGTTTAAGGGATAGGGTTAGGGTTAGGTTTAGGGTTCGGGGTTAGGGTTAGCATTAGCGGTTAGGGTTAGGGTTAGGGGTTAGGGTTACAGTTAGGGTTAGGTCTAGGCATTATGGTAATGGTTCGTGTTAGGGTTAAGAATTAGGGTTAGGTTTAATTGTTAGGATTATGATCAGGGTAATGGTTAGGGTTAGGGTTAGCGGTTAGAGTTAGGGTTAGTGTTAGGGTTGTTTGTAGGGTGAAGGTAATGTTTAGCAGTTTAGAATTAAGGTTAGGGATTAGGTGTTACGGTTATGCTAGGAGTTAGGCTTAGAATTAAGGGATAGGGTTTGTTCTTAGGGTAAGTGTTATGCAATAACATTAGGATAGGGGTTAAAGTTAGGGTTACAGTGAGGTTTACGTGTTAAGGTGAACAATAACATCAGGGTTAGGTGTTATGTTCAGGGTTAGGGTTATGGGTGAGGTGCAGGGTTTTTGCTTAGGGCATGGGCCCTGTCAGCACTAGCAGGGGGAGTTAGGGGGCTGTGATTGTCCCCGGGAACCCACTCTATTGTACACAGAGTATGGGCTCCTGGGTTTCATGCAGGACACTGTGGCAGAGCCAGCTTTCACGCATGGCTTTGGAGAATTGTAGGCTTTTAAAACTCTGAGATAGCAAGAAGTCTGAGAATTAGATTTAGGGTTAGGATTATGGTTAGGGTTAGGGATGAAGATTAGTCAGGGAGAGGGCTTAGGGTTAGGGCTTAAGCTTCGAGTGAGGATTAGGGGTTAGGGAGTAGGTGTTGGGTTTAGTGCTAGGGTTAGGGCTTAGGGGTTAGGGTTGGGTTAGGGGCTAGGGTTAGATTTAGAGTGGGGTTAGGGTTAGCGTTATGGGTTAGGGTTAGGGTTAAGGGATAGGATAAGGGTGAAGCGTTAAGGCTTAGGGTTAGCGTTAAGTGTTAGGTTTAGTTTTAAGGGTTAGGGTTACAGGTCGAGTTAAGGGTTAGTGTGGGGTTAACGGTTAGGGCTAGGGTTATGGGTTAAGGATAGAGTTAGGTTTAAGGCTTAGGATTAGGGTTCAGTGTTAGGGTTAGCATTAGGGATTAGGGTTAGGGTTAGGGGTTACGTTTACTCTTAGGGTTAGGTCTAGGCATTAGGGTACGTGTTAGTGTTAGGCTTAAGAGTTAGGGTTAGGTTTAATTGTTAGGATTAGGATCAGGGTTAAGGGTTAGGGTTAAGTGTCAAGTGTTACGGTTATTTTTAGGTGTACGGTTAGGGTTAGCGGTTAGGGTTAGGGTTAGTTTGTAGGGATAAGGTAATGTTTAGCAGTTTTGAATTAGCCTTAGGGATTAGGTGTTACAATTGTGGCTAGGAGTTAGGGTTAGAATTAAGGGATAGGGGTTGTTCTTAGGGTAAGTCTTATGCATTAACGTTAGGATAACAGGTTCAAGTTAGAGTTATGGTGAGGTTGATGTGTTAAGGTGAGCAATAGTATCAGGGTGAGCTGTGATGTTCAGGGTTAGGGTTATGGGTGAGGGGTAGTGTTTATGCTTATATCACGAGCCCTCTCTGCTCTAGGAGGGGGCTTAGAGGGCTGGGATAGATGCCGGAAGCCACTCTATCATACACTGGGTATGGGCCCCTTGGTTTCATGCCGGACACAGTGGCCAAGCCTCCTTCTACACATGGCATGGGAGGATTGTAGGCTTTGTAAACTCTGAGAAAGCAAGAAGTCTGAGAATTAAATTTAGGGCTAGGATTAGGGTTAGGGTTAGCAATATAGGTTACTGTTATGGTGAGGGCTTAGGGTTAGGGGTTTCAGTTAGGGTCAGGGTTAAAGGTTAGTGTTAGGTTTAACAGTTACAGTTAGGTTTAGGGTTAAGCTTTAAGGTTTAAGCTTAGGGTTAAGATTAGGGGTTAGGTTTTGGTACAGGGTAAGGGTTAAGTGCTAGGTTTAGGCTTAAAGATTAGGATTAGGGTTAGGGTTAAGGTTTAGTGTGAGGGTTAACGGTTAGGGTTAAGGTTAAGTGTTAGGTTTATGGGTTAGGGTTAGGGTTAAGTGTTCATGTTAGGTTTAGGGTTAGAGTTAAGTGTTATGGTTAGGGTTAGGGGTTTGGGTTAGGTTTAGGGTTCATGGTTAAGGTTACATTTAGGGGTTAGGTTTAGGGTAAGCGTTTAGTGTTAGTGTTGGGCATTAGGGTCAGGGCTTAGGTAGGGTTAGGGGTTAGGGTCAGTGTTTGGGCTTTGATTTGGCGGTTAGTTTAAGGGTACAGGACCTGTGTAATCTATGGTGAGAAGGGTGCAGAATGTTTCCATGCGACACCACACCATCGGATCCTGGGCCTTTGGCCCAGACCTACTTGCAGGACTCATGCGGAAACTCTACTCACGCATTGCATGGTTGTATTTTAGGCTTGGTTAACTCTGAGAATGGAAGTAGTGTGAGAAATAGGGTTATGGTTAGGGTTAAGGGTTTGGTGTTAGGGGTTAGGGTTCAAGTGAGGTTTAGTGGTTAGGGACTAGGATTTAGGGTTAGTGTTAGGGTTAGGGGTTAGTTTTGCGTTAGGGGCTAGGGTTAGATTTATGGTTGGGGTTAGTGTTAGGGTTAGGATTAGGCATCAGGGTTAGTGTTAGGGTTAAAGGATAGGATTGGCGTTAAGTGTTTAGGCTTAGGGTTTGTGTTAAGTGTTAGGATTGGGGTTTAGGCTTAGGGTTACGGTTTGAGTTAAGCTCTAGGGTGAGGGTTAAAGATTAGGCTTAGGATTATTGGTTAGGGATAGAGTTATGTTTAAGGGTTAGGGATAGGGTTAGGTTTAGGGTTCAGTGTTAGGGTTAGCATTAGGGGTTAGGGTTAGGGTTAGGGGTTAGGCGTAGTGATGTATTAAGGGCTATGGTTAGAATTAGGATTGGGGTTAGTGTTAGGTTTAGGGTTAGGGGTTAGGTTTAGGGTTAAGGGATAGGATTATGGTTAAGGGTTGGGCGTAGCTTTAGGGTTAAGATTTAGTGTTAGGGTCCGGTTTAAGGGTTAGGGTGAGGGTTAACGGTTAGGGTTAGGGTTGGGGTTAGGGGTTAGGGATATAGTTAGTATTAAGTGTTAGAGTTAGGTTTAGGGTTCAGGGTTAGGGTTAGCTTTAGGGGTTATGATTAGGGTTAGGTGTTAGTTTAGTGTTAGTGTTAGGTCTAGGCGTCAGGGTAAGGTTTAGGGTTAGGGTTAAGAGCTAAGGTTGGGTTTAGTGGTTAGGATTAGGGTTAGGGTTAGGAGTTAGGGTAAAGGGTCAAGGGTTAGCATTATTTTTAGCCATAGCTTTGGCGTTAGGAGTAAGGGTTAGGTTCAGTGTTAGGGTAACAGTAGGTTACCGTAACAGTAACTACGTAGGGTAACAGTTAGTGTTAGTGGTTTAGAATTAGGGTTAGGGATTAGTTGTCACAGTTATGACTAGGAGATAGGGTTAGATTTATGGGATAGGGGTTAATCTCAGGGTAAGTGTTATGCATTAACGTTAGGATAAGAGGTTAAAGTTCAGGTTACGGTGAGGTTTACATTCTAAGGTGAGCAATAGAATCAGGGTTAAATGTTATTTTCAAGGTTAGAGTTTTGGGTGAGGTGTAGAGTTTATGCTTAGGGCACGGGCCTTGTCTGCATTAGGCGGGGGGGGGGGGTTAGGGGGCTGGGATTGTCACCAGGAACCCACTCTATCGTACTCTGGTTATGGGCCCCAGCGGTTCATTCAGGACACAGTGGAAGAGCCTCCTTTCACGCATGGCATGGGAGGATTGTAGGCTTTCTAAACTCTAAGAAAGCAAGAAGACTGAGAATTAGATTTAGGGTTAGGGTTAGGGTTAGGGTTCGGGTTAAGGATCAAGGTTAGTATTAGGGTGAAGGCTTAGAGTTAGGGGTTACGGGTAGCGTTATAGGTTACTCTTAGTTTTAACCGTTACAGTTAGGTTCAGGGTTAAGGTTTATGGTTAGGTTTAAGGTTAGGGTTTAGGGTTTGGTACAGGATTAGGGTTAAATATTAGGTTTAGGGTTAAAGATTACGATTAAGGTTAGGTTTAAAGGTTAGTGTGAGGGTTAACAGTCAGGGTTAAAGTTAAGAGTTAGGGTTAGGGTTAGTGTTAGGATTAAGGGTTCATGTTAGGTTTAGGGTTAGAGTTAAGTGCTATGGTTAGCGCTTGAGGTTAGGGTTAGGTTTAGGGTTCACAGTTAGGGTTATGTTTAGAGGTTAGCATTAGGGTTAGGGATTAGCTTTAGGGTAAGAGTTTAGAGTTAGTGTTGGGCTTTAGGCTCAGGGCTTAGGTTTAGGGTCAGAGGTTAGGGTTGATGTTAGGGCTTAGATTTAGTGGTTAGTTTAAGGGCACAGGACCTGTTTATTCTACAGTGAGAGGGGTTAGGGTTAGGGTTAGGGTTGTCGTAGGGGTTAAGGTTAGATTTAACCTTGGGGTTAGTGTTAGGGTTAGGATTAGGGGGTTAGTGTTAGGGTTAGGGGTTAAAAACACCTAGAGCCAGCCCTAACCCGATTTCTGACACTTCTTCCATTCTCAGAGTTAACCAAGCCTACAATACAGCCATGTCATGCGTGAGAAGAGGCTCCACCTGAGTCCTGTAGGTAGGTCTTGTCCCAAGGCCCAGCGTACGGTGGTGTTGTGTCGCAGCGACCCTGTGCACCACTCTCACCATAGATTAAACAGGTCCTGTGCCCTTAAACTAACCGCTAAATCTCAGCCCTAACACTAATCCTAACCCCTAACCCTAAAAGTTATCCTTAACCCTACTGTTAACACTCAAACTAACCCTTAACTCTAACCCTTGTCATGATCTTTAACCCTAACCCTAACACTTAACCCTAACCCTGTACCAAACCATAACCCCTAAGCTTAACCCTAACCCTAAACCTAAACCCTAAGTCTAACTGTAACTGTTAAACCTAACAGTAACTTTTAACCCTAAAACTAACCGTATCCCCTTACCCGAAGCCCTCACCCTAAGATTAAACTTCATCCCTAACCATAACGATAATCCTAACCTTAAATCTAATTCTCAGACTTCTTACTTTCTTAGAGATTTGAAAGCTTACAAACCTCCTTTACCATGCGTGAAATCAGGCTCTGCCA
>NW_027183319.1:0-24882 GCF_041146395.1 Eulemur rufifrons | reverse complement strand
GGGGTATGTCATTGTGGTTGGAATTTGAATTTCGGACGACCTGTGACCTGGGCGTGGACTCTGAGCAGGTGCAGTTGCTTGTGTCAGGACGACCTGTGACCCTGGCCGGGACTCTGAGCAGTCACAGTTGGTGGAGTCTGTGAGGACACCTGTGACCTGCGACCTTGGTGCAGAGTCTGCACAGGCACAGTTGCTGGTGTCTGTCAGGGAGTGACCAGGAGGAGGGGGCCCCACTCCGACCCATGAGGTGTGCACCCTTGCACATCCTGGGCTGCTCCCCTGCCCAGGCCGCCTGTAGCGACACAGGACTGTGTGAGTTTGGCACGGGCCTGGGGCTGGGTGCAGGTTGCTCTTGTGAATTCAAGTGAAGTTCGCGGAAGACCCTTAAATAAAAAAAACAGGAAAGGAGCCCTTCTACCTACAGTTTTGGAGGTTTTGAACGCAACCCACCTCCCTCAGTACAGAACATAGGGTAGATGTAGCCACATTCCCGACGAACGAGCTCAGGGGAGCTCAGAGGAGTGAGACTTTAGGGTGGAAGATAGGAGCCTCTATGTGTCCAGAAATGACTGAGGTACCCTGTGTGGGCAGGGAGAGCCACCCCCGGTGTCCTGCCGCCTTCCTTCTAGCTCCCACAGCTCCCGCTGGAAAAGCCTCCTGGCCCACTTCAGCAGCAGGGGCTCCGACCATCACACACAGGCTCCACTCCTGATAACAAGGAAGAGACGGGTAACGGCTGCTCCTCCCTTCCAGGTCAGCCCAGGAATTCCAGCGGTCCTCTGCTCATCGCTTAGTCCTGTCCCCACCCTGGGATGTGCAGGAGCCGGGGAGAAAAAGTCTTCTTAGATGCCCTGCCCAGCGAGATCCTGAACTCTGACAGAAAAGGAAGAAAGGCATGCATTAAGGTAACCTAAGTGGCTGTCACAGTCTCCCACAAATTGGGACTCCTGGGAGAGTTCCCAGAAGATCTGTGGTCTGTAGCCCAGGCACACCAGGTATTTAGGCAACCAGGGGCATCCCACACATGAGCCCCGGTCCACGGGCCAGTCCTGCCAGGGGGACTTAGGAAACCTGATACATCCCACAGATGAGCTCTGGTCTGTAGGCCATTCCCCCAGGGATTTAGGGCACCTGGGACAGCCCACAGATGTACCCTGGGGTGTAGACCCATCCCCCAAGGGATTGAGGGAGCCTGGGACATATCCCGCAGATGAGCTCTGGTGTGTAGGCCAGTGCCCCCAGGGATTTAGGGAACCTGGGATAGGCCACAGAGGAGCCCAGGTCTGTAGACAGTCCCACAGTGATTTCAGCAACCTGGGCCAGCCGACAGAGAAGCTTCGGTGTGTAGACAAGTCACCCCCGGGGATTTAAGGAACCTGGGACATCCCAGAGAGGTGCCCTGGTTGTAGCCCAGGCCCCCAGGGATTGTGGCGACCTGGAATAGCTGTAGTCTGTAGGGTAGTCCCCCAAGAGATTTAGGGAACCTGGGACACCCCTCAGGTGAGTCCTGGTATGTAGCCTAGTCTTCCCCAGGGAGTTTGGGCACTGGGCCAGCCCACCGGTGAGCCCTGGTCTGTAAATTAGTTCCCAAGGTATTTGGGCAACTTGGGACATCCCACAGTTGAGCCTTTGTCTGGATGTCAGTCCCCCCCATGCCCGTCCCCCGTGATTTCGGGAACCTGGGACGTCCCACAAATAAGCCCTGGCTTATAGGCCTGTCCTCCCCAGATGTTTAGGGACTCTGGGATGTCCCACAGATGAGCCCTGGGCTGTGTGCCAGTCCCCTCAGCGATTTGTGGGACCTGGGACAGCCCACAGAGGAGCCCCGGTTTTTAGGCCACTCCCGAACAGGGATTTAGGGAACCTGGGACACTAAACAGATGATCGCTGGTCTGTAGATCAGTCCCCCCAGGTATTTGAGGACCTGGGACATCCCGAGGCTGAGCCGTGGTCTGTACGCCACTCCCCCCAGGGATGTAGGGAACATGGGACAACCCACAGATGAGCTCTGGTATGTACGCCAGTCCCCACCCACAGGAATTAAGGGGACCTGGACCATTCCACAGATGAACCCTGGTGTGTAGGCCAGTGCCCCCCAGGGATTTGGGAACCTGGGGCAGCCCACAGAGGAGCCTTGGTCTGTAGGTCAGTCCCCCCAGGGATTTAGGGAAGCTGGGACATCCCACAGCTAATCCGTGGTTTGCAGGCCAGGCCCCCCCAGGGATTTAGGGAACCTGGGATGTCCCACAGTTGAGCTTTGGTCTGTAGGCCCCTCCCACCCTGTGATTTAGAGAACCTGGGACTTGGCACAGATGAGCCCTGCTGTGTAGGCCAGTCCCCCCTGGGATTTAGGGAACCTGGGACTTCCCACAGTTGAGCCTTGGTCTGTAGGCCAGTCCCCCACCCCCCCCCAGAGATATAGAGAATCTGGGACATCCCACGGATGAGCCCTGGTCTGCATGCCCGTCACCCTTGGGCAATATAGCAAGGACCCATCCGTACACACACAAAAAAATTTATTTGGCAGGAGTGGCTCATGCCTGCAGTCCCAGGTACTTGGGAGGCTTAGGATCGCTCCAGCGTGGAAGTTCAAGGTGGCAGTGATCTGTGTTCGTGCCACTGCACTCCCGCCTGGGTCACAGAGACCCTGTCCAAAACAATAACGCCAAGAAAAAGAGCTATATCTTGGGGTGGCATATTCTAGTCTTCTACGCTGTCTTCCAGAGTGACTGTGTACCATGATGCATTCTCCCAGCAATGAATGAGAATTTCTGCCTTTCCTCCGGCAGTGGTTGGTTCTTTTTTTGTTTTTGTTTTTTTTAAAGAGTTTAGTCATTCTAGCAGGTGTGCTCTGGTATCTCATTGCTGTTGTAATCTGCTATTCCCTAACGATCTATGTTGCTGAGCATTTCTTTTTATGATTATTTGCCATCTATATATGTTCTTTGGTCACGTGTGTGTTGAGATCTGTACCCCTTTTTAATCGAGAGTTTGTCTTCTTATTGTTGAGTTTTAAGACTTCTTTTTATATGTAGAATGTGAATTGTTCCTCCGGTATGTATTTTGCACATATTTCTTATCATTCTGTGGCTTGTCTTTTTTTCTCTGAGTTCGGTCGTTCACACAGGATGGATATTGAACGTTATAACAGCCATGGTATTCTTTTTCTGTTGTGGATCAGATTCTTTTTGTGATTGTGTCAACACCAAACCCAAGGCCTTGTCAATTTTCTTTTTTGTTTCTTCCCCGAATCTTTAAAATTTTGCATTGCAGTTGAAGTCTGAGGACGGTTTTGAATGGATTTCGATGTCAGTTGTGAAGTTTATAGCTCCACTTATTTCAATCCATATGTTTTCCCCTTAATTGTTCCCTCCCTCCCCGTTTTTCTGAAAGACACAGGACAGTGAGCCCATCTGATTTTCAGTTTCCAGATCCTGGCTGGGAAGACGCTGAACTCAGAGTCTCACTGGGTCTCCGGCAAGGCCAGGGGGGAGTGTTGGCCGCCGTCCCCGCCCCGATGAGCAGCGAGGGCTGCAGTGCCGGCGCGAGCCACCAGGTGGCGCAGCGCCCTTCATGTCCCGCGGCGGCTGTGCCCGCGGCGTGAGAGGACGCGGTGCCGCCACGTTCGCGTCGTCCCGCGGGCGCCGCCTCCATGCCGCCTGCCGGCCTGGCCTCAGACCCGAAGCGACCGCGTCCTCCTCGTCCGCCCTGAGACGCGAGGCCCCGAGGGTGAGTGCGACCTTCCCGTCCGAGCCCCGCGGGCACCGCCTTCCTGTCCGCAGCCGCCTGATGAGGGGCGGCCGGGTACTCAGAGACCCGGGAGGGGCTCCCTGGGGACGTGTGGAAACGGGGCACCCGCACTCCCCACCCCACCGAGGTCCCCCGCGCCCAGGACGTGGTGGCCACAGGTGTGACGTCCGCGCGGTGGCCTCTCCGCCCCAATCGGGTAGCAGCCTCTGAGCTGGACGTGGGTCTGGCTCAGCCCCTGTGAGGGAGGTCGCTGTCCTCTCTGTGTCACTGGCAGGGTGTTCAGGTGGTTGCTCATGAACGCAGTTTCCTTACAGTAATTCCGTCCCGCCAGGGAACCTGGCGTCGCAGCGCAACGTCCTCTGTGTCCTGCCTTCAGAGTCTCCGGCGTCCTTGCCGTGTGAGGTCCGCTGCTTCACGGGAAGTCCTCCCGTGTGTTTTACCGTGTGTTTTGCAGCAGCCACACGCTCCCAGGTCATCACCGTGAACCCCAAATCAGCAGTTCCATTTTTTTAGATACTAGCCTCTCTAGTGTGTGTGACGGGGTATGTCATTGTGGTTGGAATTTGAATTTCGGACGACCTGTGACCTGGGCGTGGACTCTGAGCAGGAGCAGTTGCTTGTGTCAGGACGACCTGTGACCCTGGCCGGGACTCTGAGCAGTCACAGTTGGTGGAGTCTGTGAGGACACCTGTGACCTGCGACCTTGGTGCAGAGTCTGCACAGGCACAGTTGCTGGTGTCTGTCAGGGAGTGACCAGGAGGAGGGGGCCCCACTCCGACCCATGAGGTGTGCACCCTTGCACATCCTGGGCTGCTCCCCTGCCCAGGCCGCCTGTAGCGACACAGGACTGTGTGAGTTTGGCACGGGCCTGGGGCTGGGTGCAGGTTGCTCTTGTGAATTCAAGTGAAGTTCGCGGAAGACCCTTAAATAAAAAAAACAGGAAAGGAGCCCTTCTACCTACAGTTTTGGAGGTTTTGAACGCAACCCACCTCCCTCAGTACAGAACATAGGGTAGATGTAGCCACATTCCCGACGAACGAGCTCAGGGGAGCTCAGAGGAGTGAGACTTTAGGGTGGAAGATAGGAGCCTCTATGTGTCCAGAAATGACTGAGGTACCCTGTGTGGGCAGGGAGAGCCACCCCCGGTGTCCTGCCGCCTTCCTTCTAGCTCCCACAGCTCCCGCTGGAAAAGCCTCCTGGCCCACTTCAGCAGCAGGGGCTCCGACCATCACACACAGGCTCCACTCCTGATAACAAGGAAGAGACGGGTAACGGCTGCTCCTCCCTTCCAGGTCAGCCCAGGAATTCCAGCGGTCCTCTGCTCATCGCTTAGTCCTGTCCCCACCCTGGGATGTGCAGGAGCCGGGGAGAAAAAGTCTTCTTAGATGCCCTGCCCAGCGAGATCCTGAACTCTGACAGAAAAGGAAGAAAGGCATGCATTAAGGTAACCTAAGTGGCTGTCACAGTCTCCCACAAATTGGGACTCCTGGGAGAGTTCCCAGAAGATCTGTGGTCTGTAGCCCAGGCACACCAGGTATTTAGGCAACCAGGGGCATCCCACACATGAGCCCCGGTCCACGGGCCAGTCCTGCCAGGGGGACTTAGGAAACCTGATACATCCCACAGATGAGCTCTGGTCTGTACGCCATTCCCCCAGGGATTTAGGGCACCTGGGACAGCCCACAGATGTACCCTGGGGTGTAGACCCATCCCCCAAGGGATTGAGGGAGCCTGGGACATATCCCGCAGATGAGCTCTGGTGTGTAGGCCAGTGCCCCCAGGGATTTAGGGGACCTGGGATAGGCCACAGAGGAGCCCAGGTCTGTAGACAGTCCCACAGTGATTTCAGCAACCTGGGCCAGCCGACAGAGAAGCTTCGGTGTGTAGACAAGTCACCCCCGGGGATTTAGGGAACCTGGGACATCCCAGAGAGGTGCCCTGGTTGTAGCCCAGGCCCCCAGGGATTGTGGCGACCTGGAATAGCTGTAGTCTGTAGGGTAGTCCCCCAAGAGATTTAGGGAACCTGGGACACCCCTCAGGTGAGTCCTGGTATGTAGCCTAGTCTTCCCCAGGGAGTTTGGGCACTGGGCCAGCCCACCGGTGAGCCCTGGTCTGTAAATTAGTTCCCAAGGTATTTGGGCAACTTGGGACATCCCACAGTTGAGCCTTTGTCTGGATGTCAGTCCCCCCCATGCCCGTCCCCCGTGATTTCGGGAACCTGGGACGTCCCACAAATAAGCCCTGGCTTATAGGCCTGTCCTCCCCAGATGTTTAGGGACTCTGGGATGTCCCACAGATGAGCCCTGGGCTGTGTGCCAGTCCCCTCAGCGATTTGTGGGACCTGGGACAGCCCACAGAGGAGCCCCGGTTTTTAGGCCACTCCCGAACAGGGATTTAGGGAACCTGGGACACTAAACAGATGATCGCTGGTCTGTAGATCAGTCCCCCCAGGTATTTGAGGACCTGGGACATCCCGAGGCTGAGCCGTGGTCTGTACGCCACTCCCCCCAGGGATGTAGGGAACATGGGACAACCCACAGATGAGCTCTGGTATGTACGCCAGTCCCCACCCACAGGAATTAAGGGGACCTGGACCATTCCACAGATGAACCCTGGTGTGTAGGCCAGTGCCCCCCAGGGATTTGGGAACCTGGGGCAGCCCACAGAGGAGCCTTGGTCTGTAGGTCAGTCCCCCCAGGGATTTAGGGAAGCTGGGACATCCCACAGCTAATCCGTGGTTTGCAGGCCAGGCCCCCCCAGGGATTTAGGGAACCTGGGATGTCCCACAGTTGAGCTTTGGTCTGTAGGCCCCTCCCACCCTGTGATTTAGAGAACCTGGGACTTGGCACAGATGAGCCCTGCTGTGTAGGCCAGTCCCCCCTAGGATTTAGGGAACCTGGGACTTCCCACAGTTGAGCCTTGGTCTGTAGGCCAGTCCCCCACCCCCCCCCAGAGATATAGAGAATCTGGGACATCCCACGGATGAGCCCTGGTCTGCATGCCCGTCACCCTTGGGCAATATAGCAAGGACCCATCCGTACACACACAAAAAAATTTATTTGGCAGGAGTGGCTCATGCCTGCAGTCTCAGGTACTTGGGAGGCTTAGGATCGCTCCAGCGTGGAAGTTCAAGGTGGCAGTGATCTGTGTTCGTGCCACTGCACTCCCGCCTGGGTCACAGAGACCCTGTCCAAAACAATAACGCCAAGAAAAAGAGCTATATCTTGGGGTGGCATATTCTAGTCTTCTACGCTGTCTTCCAGAGTGACTGTGTACCATGATGCATTCTCCCAGCAATGAATGAGAATTTCTGCCTTTCCTCCGGCAGTGGTTGGTTCTTTTTTTGTTTTTGTTTTTTTTAAAGAGTTTAGTCATTCTAGCAGGTGTGCTCTGGTATCTCATTGCTGTTGTAATCTGCTATTCCCTAACGATCTATGTTGCTGAGCATTTCTTTTTATGATTATTTGCCATCTATATATGTTCTTTGGTCACGTGTGTGTTGAGATCTGTACCCCTTTTTAATCGAGAGTTTGTCTTCTTATTGTTGAGTTTTAAGACTTCTTTTTATATGTAGAATGTGAATTGTTCCTCCGGTATGTATTTTGCACATATTTCTTATCATTCTGTGGCTTGTCTTTTTTTCTCTGAGTTCGGTCGTTCACACAGGATGGATATGGAACGTTATAACAGCCATGGTATTCTTTTTCTGTTGTGGATCAGATTCTTTTTGTGATTGTGTCAACACCAAACCCAAGGCCTTGTCAATTTTCTTTTTTGTTTCTTCCCCGAATCTTTAAAATTTTGCATTGCAGTTGAAGTCTGAGGACGGTTTTGAATGGATTTCGATGTCAGTTGTGAAGTTTATAGCTCCACTTATTTCAATCCATATGTTTTCCCCTTAATTGTTCCCTCCCTCCCCGTTTTTCTGAAAGACACAGGACAGTGAGCCCATCTGATTTTCAGTTTCCAGATCCTGGCTGGGAAGACGCTGAACTCAGAGTCTCACTGGGTCTCCGGCAAGGCCAGGGGGGAGTGTTGGCCGCCGTCCCCGCCCCGATGAGCAGCGAGGGCTGCAGTGCCGGCGCGAGCCACCAGGTGGCGCAGCGCCCTTCATGTCCCGCGGCGGCTGTGCCCGCGGCGTGAGAGGACGCGGTGCCGCCACGTTCGCGTCGTCCCGCGGGCGCCGCCTCCATGCCGCCTGCCGGCCTGGCCTCAGACCCGAAGCGACCGCGTCCTCCTCGTCCGCCCTGAGACGCGAGGCCCCGAGGGTGAGTGCGACCTTCCCGTCCGAGCCCCGCGGGCACCGCCTTCCTGTCCGCAGCCGCCTGCTGAGGGGCGGCCGGGTACTCAGAGACCCGGGAGGGGCTCCGTGGGGACGTGTGGAAACGGGGCACCCGCACTCCCCACCCCACCGAGGTCCCCCGCGCCCAGGACGTGGTGGCCACAGGTGTGACGTCCGCGCGGTGGCCTCTCCGCCCCAATCGGGTAGCAGCCTCTGAGCTGGACGTGGGTCTGGCTCAGCCCCTGTGAGGGAGGTCGCTGTCCTCTCTGTGTCACTGGCAGGGTGTTCAGGTGGTTGCTCATCAACGCAGTTTCCTTACAGTAATTCCGTCCCGCCAGGGAACCTGGCGTCGCAGCGCAACGTCCTCTGTGTCCTGCCTTCAGAGTCTCCGGCGTCCTTGCCGTGTGAGGTCCGCTGCTTCACGGGAAGTCCTCCCGTGTGTTTTACCGTGTGTTTTGCAGCAGCCACACGCTCCCAGGTCATCACCGTGAACCCCAAATCAGCAGTTCCATTTTTTTAGATACTAGCCTCTCTAGTGTGTGTGACGGGGTATGTCATTGTGGTTGGAATTTGAATTTCGGACGACCTGTGACCTGGGCGTGGACTCTGAGCAGGTGCAGTTGCTTGTGTCAGGACGACCTGTGACCCTGGCCGGGACTCTGAGCAGTCACAGTTGGTGGAGTCTGTGAGGACACCTGTGACCTGCGACCTTGGTGCAGAGTCTGCACAGGCACAGTTGCTGGTGTCTGTCAGGGAGTGACCAGGAGGAGGGGGCCCCACTCCGACCCATGAGGTGTGCACCCTTGCACATCCTGGGCTGCTCCCCTGCCCAGGCCGCCTGTAGCGACACAGGACTGTGTGAGTTTGGCACGGGCCTGGGGCTGGGTGCAGGTTGCTCTTGTGAATTCAAGTGAAGTTCGCGGAAGACCCTTAAATAAAAAAAACAGGAAAGGAGCCCTTCTACCTACAGTTTTGGAGGTTTTGAACGCAACCCACCTCCCTCAGTACAGAACATAGGGTAGATGTAGCCACATTCCCGACGAACGAGCTCAGGGGAGCTCAGAGGAGTGAGACTTTAGGGTGGAAGATAGGAGCCTCTATGTGTCCAGAAATGACTGAGGTACCCTGTGTGGGCAGGGAGAGCCACCCCCGGTGTCCTGCCGCCTTCCTTCTAGCTCCCACAGCTCCCGCTGGAAAAGCCTCCTGGCCCACTTCAGCAGCAGGGGCTCCGACCATCACACACAGGCTCCACTCCTGATAACAAGGAAGAGACGGGTAACGGCTGCTCCTCCCTTCCAGGTCAGCCCAGGAATTCCAGCGGTCCTCTGCTCATCGCTTAGTCCTGTCCCCACCCTGGGATGTGCAGGAGCCAGGGAGAAAAAGTCTTCTTAGATGCCCTGCCCAGCGAGATCCTGAACTCTGACAGAAAAGGAAGAAAGGCATGCATTAAGGTAACCTAAGTGGCTGTCACAGTCTCCCACAAATTGGGACTCCTGGGAGAGTTCCCAGAAGATCTGTGGTCTGTAGCCCAGGCACACCAGGTATTTAGGCAACCAGGGGCATCCCACACATGAGCCCCGGTCCACGGGCCAGTCCTGCCAGGGGGACTTAGGAAACCTGATACATCCCACAGATGAGCTCTGGTCTGTAGGCCATTCCCCCAGGGATTTAGGGCACCTGGGACAGCCCACAGATGTACCCTGGGGTGTAGACCCATCCCCCAAGGGATTGAGGGAGCCTGGGACATATCCCGCAGATGAGCTCTGGTGTGTAGGCCAGTGCCCCCAGGGATTTAGGGGACCTGGGATAGGCCACAGAGGAGCCCAGGTCTGTAGACAGTCCCACAGTGATTTCAGCAACCTGGGCCAGCCGACAGAGAAGCTTCGGTGTGTAGACAAGTCACCCCCGGGGATTTAGGGAACCTGGGACATCCCAGAGAGGTGCCCTGGTTGTAGCCCAGGCCCCCAGGGATTGTGGCGACCTGGAATAGCTGTAGTCTGTAGGGTAGTCCCCCAAGAGATTTAGGGAACCTGGGACACCCCTCAGGTGAGTCCTGGTATGTAGCCTAGTCTTCCCCAGGGAGTTTGGGCACTGGGCCAGCCCACCGGTGAGCCCTGGTCTGTAAATTAGTTCCCAAGGTATTTGGGCAACTTGGGACATCCCACAGTTGAGCCTTTGTCTGGATGTCAGTCCCCCCCATGCCCGTCCCCCGTGATTTCGGGAACCTGGGACGTCCCACAAATAAGCCCTGGCTTATAGGCCTGTCCTCCCCAGATGTTTAGGGACTCTGGGATGTCCCACAGATGAGCCCTGGGCTGTGTGCCAGTCCCCTCAGCGATTTGTGGGACCTGGGACAGCCCACAGAGGAGCCCCGGTTTTTAGGCCACTCCCGAACAGGGATTTAGGGAACCTGGGACACTAAACAGATGATCGCTGGTCTGTAGATCAGTCCCCCCAGGTATTTGAGGACCTGGGACATCCCGAGGCTGAGCCGTGGTCTGTACGCCACTCCCCCCAGGGATGTAGGGAACATGGGACAACCCACAGATGAGCTCTGGTATGTACGCCAGTCCCCACCCACAGGAATTAAGGGGACCTGGACCATTCCACAGATGAACCCTGGTGTGTAGGCCAGTGCCCCCCAGGGATTTGGGAACCTGGGGCAGCCCACAGAGGAGCCTTGGTCTGTAGGTCAGTCCCCCCAGGGATTTAGGGAAGCTGGGACATCCCACAGCTAATCCGTGGTTTGCAGGCCAGGCCCCCCCAGGGATTTAGGGAACCTGGGATGTCCCACAGTTGAGCTTTGGTCTGTAGGCCCCTCCCACCCTGTGATTTAGAGAACCTGGGACTTGGCACAGATGAGCCCTGCTGTGTAGGCCAGTCCCCCCTGGGATTTAGGGAACCTGGGACTTCCCACAGTTGAGCCTTGGTCTGTAGGCCAGTCCCCCACCCCCCCCAGAGATATAGAGAATCTGGGACATCCCACGGATGAGCCCTGGTCTGCATGCCCGTCACCCTTGGGCAATATAGCAAGGACCCATCCGTACACACACAAAAAAATTTATTTGGCAGGAGTGGCTCATGCCTGCAGTCCCAGGTACTTGGGAGGCTTAGGATCGCTCCAGCGTGGAAGTTCAAGGTGGCAGTGATCTGTGTTCGTGCCACTGCACTCCCGCCTGGGTCACAGAGACCCTGTCCAAAACAATAACGCCAAGAAAAAGAGCTATATCTTGGGGTGGCATATTCTAGTCTTCTACGCTGTCTTCCAGAGTGACTGTGTACCATGATGCATTCTCCCAGCAATGAATGAGAATTTCTGCCTTTCCTCCGGCAGTGGTTGGTTCTTTTTTTGTTTTTGTTTTTTTTTAAAGAGTTTAGTCATTCTAGCAGGTGTGCTCTGGTATCTCATTGCTGTTGTAATCTGCTATTCCCTAACGATCTATGTTGCTGAGCATTTCTTTTTATGATTATTTGCCATCTATATATGTTCTTTGGTCACGTGTGTGTTGAGATCTGTACCCCTTTTTAATCGAGAGTTTGTCTTCTTATTGTTGAGTTTTAAGACTTCTTTTTATATGTAGAATGTGAATTGTTCCTCCGGTATGTATTTTGCACATATTTCTTATCATTCTGTGGCTTGTCTTTTTTTCTCTGAGTTCGGTCGTTCACACAGGATGGATATTGAACGTTATAACAGCCATGGTATTCTTTTTCTGTTGTGGATCAGATTCTTTTTGTGATTGTGTCAACACCAAACCCAAGGCCTTGTCAATTTTCTTTTTTGTTTCTTCCTCGAATCTTTAAAATTTTGCATTGCAGTTGAAGTCTGAGGACGGTTTTGAATGGATTTCGATGTCAGTTGTGAAGTTTATAGCTCCACTTATTTCAATCCATATGTTTTCCCCTTAATTGTTCCCTCCCTCCCCGTTTTTCTGAAAGACACAGGACAGTGAGCCCATCTGATTTTCAGTTTCCAGATCCTGGCTGGGAAGACGCTGAACTCAGAGTCTCACTGGGTCTCCGGCAAGGCCAGGGGGGAGTGTTGGCCGCCGTCCCCGCCCCGATGAGCAGCGAGGGCTGCAGTGCCGGCGCGAGCCACCAGGTGGCGCAGCGCCCTTCATGTCCCGCGGCGGCTGTGCCCGCGGCGTGAGAGGACGCGGTGCCGCCACGTTCGCGTCGTCCCGCGGGCGCCGCCTCCATGCCGCCTGCCGGCCTGGCCTCAGACCCGAAGCGACCGCGTCCTCCTCGTCCGCCCTGAGACGCGAGGCCCCGAGGGTGAGTGCGACCTTCCCGTCCGAGCCCCGCGGGCACCGCCTTCCTGTCCGCAGCCGCCTGATGAGGGGCGGCCGGGTACTCAGAGACCCGGGAGGGGCTCCCTGGGGACGTGTGGAAACGGGGCACCCGCACTCCCCACCCCACCGAGGTCCCCCGCGCCCAGGACGTGGTGGCCACAGGTGTGACGTCCGCGCGGTGGCCTCTCCGCCCCAATCGGGTAGCAGCCTCTGAGCTGGACGTGGGTCTGGCTCAGCCCCTGTGAGGGAGGTCGCTGTCCTCTCTGTGTCACTGGCAGGGTGTTCAGGTGGTTGCTCATCAACGCAGTTTCCTTACAGTAATTCCGTCCCGCCAGGGAACCTGGCGTCGCAGCGCAACGTTCTCTGTGTCCTGCCTTCAGAGTCTCCGGCGTCCTTGCCGTGTGAGGTCCGCTGCTTCACGGGAAGTCCTCCCGTGTGTTTTACCGTGTGTTTTGCAGCAGCCACACGCTCCCAGGTCATCACCGTGAACCCCAAATCAGCAGTTCCATTTTTTTAGATACTAGCCTCTCTAGTGTGTGTGACGGGGTATGTCATTGTGGTTGGAATTTGAATTTCGGACGACCTGTGACCTGGGCGTGGACTCTGAGCAGGTGCAGTTGCTTGTGTCAGGACGACCTGTGACCCTGGCCGGGACTCTGAGCAGTCACAGTTGGTGGAGTCTGTGAGGACACCTGTGACCTGCGACCTTGGTGCAGAGTCTGCACAGGCACAGTTGCTGGTGTCTGTCAGGGAGTGACCAGGAGGAGGGGGCCCCACTCCGACCCATGAGGTGTGCACCCTTGCACATCCTGGGCTGCTCCCCTGCCCAGGCCGCCTGTAGCGACACAGGACTGTGTGAGTTTGGCACGGGCCTGGGGCTGGGTGCAGGTTGCTCTTGTGAATTCAAGTGAAGTTCGCGGAAGACCCTTAAATAAAAAAAACAGGAAAGGAGCCCTTCTACCTACAGTTTTGGAGGTTTTGAACGCAACCCACCTCCCTCAGTACAGAACATAGGGTAGATGTAGCCACATTCCCGACGAACGAGCTCAGGGGAGCTCAGAGGAGTGAGACTTTAGGGTGGAAGATAGGAGCCTCTATGTGTCCAGAAATGACTGAGGTACCCTGTGTGGGCAGGGAGAGCCACCCCCGGTGTCCTGCCGCCTTCCTTCTAGCTCCCACAGCTCCCGCTGGAAAAGCCTCCTGGCCCACTTCAGCAGCAGGGGCTCCGACCATCACACACAGGCTCCACTCCTGATAACAAGGAAGAGACGGGTAACGGCTGCTCCTCCCTTCCAGGTCAGCCCAGGAATTCCAGCGGTCCTCTGCTCATCGCTTAGTCCTGTCCCCACCCTGGGATGTGCAGGAGCCAGGGAGAAAAAGTCTTCTTAGATGCCCTGCCCAGCGAGATCCTGAACTCTGACAGAAAAGGAAGAAAGGCATGCATTAAGGTAACCTAAGTGGCTGTCACAGTCTCCCACAAATTGGGACTCCTGGGAGAGTTCCCAGAAGATCTGTGGTCTGTAGCCCAGGCACACCAGGTATTTAGGCAACCAGGGGCATCCCACACATGAGCCCCGGTCCACGGGCCAGTCCTGCCAGGGGGACTTAGGAAACCTGATACATCCCACAGATGAGCTCTGGTCTGTAGGCCATTCCCCCAGGGATTTAGGGCACCTGGGACAGCCCACAGATGTACCCTGGGGTGTAGACCCATCCCCCAAGGGATTGAGGGAGCCTGGGACATATCCCGCAGATGAGCTCTGGTGTGTAGGCCAGTGCCCCCAGGGATTTAGGGAACCTGGGATAGGCCACAGAGGAGCCCAGGTCTGTAGACAGTCCCACAGTGATTTCAGCAACCTGGGCCAGCCGACAGAGAAGCTTCGGTGTGTAGACAAGTCACCCCCGGGGATTTAGGGAACCTGGGACATCCCAGAGAGGTGCCCTGGTTGTAGCCCAGGCCCCCAGGGATTGTGGCGACCTGGAATAGCTGTAGTCTGTAGGGTAGTCCCCCAAGAGATTTAGGGAACCTGGGACACCCCTCAGGTGAGTCCTGGTATGTAGCCTAGTCTTCCCCAGGGAGTTTGGGCACTGGGCCAGCCCACCGGTGAGCCCTGGTCTGTAAATTAGTTCCCAAGGTATTTGGGCAACTTGGGACATCCCACAGTTGAGCCTTTGTCTGGATGTCAGTCCCCCCCATGCCCGTCCCCCGTGATTTCGGGAACCTGGGACGTCCCACAAATAAGCCCTGGCTTATAGGCCTGTCCTCCCCAGATGTTTAGGGACTCTGGGATGTCCCACAGATGAGCCCTGGGCTGTGTGCCAGTCCCCTCAGCGATTTGTGGGACCTGGGACAGCCCACAGAGGAGCCCCGGTTTTTAGGCCACTCCCGAACAGGGATTTAGGGAACCTGGGACACTAAACAGATGATCGCTGGTCTGTAGATCAGTCCCCCCAGGTATTTGAGGACCTGGGACATCCCGAGGCTGAGCCGTGGTCTGTACGCCACTCCCCCCAGGGATGTAGGGAACATGGGACAACCCACAGATGAGCTCTGGTATGTACGCCAGTCCCCACCCACAGGAATTAAGGGGACCTGGACCATTCCACAGATGAACCCTGGTGTGTAGGCCAGTGCCCCCCAGGGATTTGGGAACCTGGGGCAGCCCACAGAGGAGCCTTGGTCTGTAGGTCAGTCCCCCCAGGGATTTAGGGAAGCTGGGACATCCCACAGCTAATCCGTGGTTTGCAGGCCAGGCCCCCCCAGGGATTTAGGGAACCTGGGATGTCCCACAGTTGAGCTTTGGTCTGTAGGCCCCTCCCACCCTGTGATTTAGAGAACCTGGGACTTGGCACAGATGAGCCCTGCTGTGTAGGCCAGTCCCCCCTGGGATTTAGGGAACCTGGGACTTCCCACAGTTGAGCCTTGGTCTGTAGGCCAGTCCCCCACCCCCCCCCAGAGATATAGAGAATCTGGGACATCCCACGGATGAGCCCTGGTCTGCATGCCCGTCACCCTTGGGCAATATAGCAAGGACCCATCCGTACACACACAAAAAAATTTATTTGGCAGGAGTGGCTCATGCCTGCAGTCCCAGGTACTTGGGAGGCTTAGGATCGCTCCAGCGTGGAAGTTCAAGGTGGCAGTGATCTGTGTTCGTGCCACTGCACTCCCGCCTGGGTCACAGAGACCCTGTCCAAAACAATAACGCCAAGAAAAAGAGCTATATCTTGGGGTGGCATATTCTAGTCTTCTACGCTGTCTTCCAGAGTGACTGTGTACCATGATGCATTCTCCCAGCAATGAATGAGAATTTCTGCCTTTCCTCCGGCAGTGGTTGGTTCTTTTTTTGTTTTTGTTTTTTTTAAAGAGTTTAGTCATTCTAGCAGGTGTGCTCTGGTATCTCATTGCTGTTGTAATCTGCTATTCCCTAACGATCTATGTTGCTGAGCATTTCTTTTTATGATTATTTGCCATCTATATATGTTCTTTGGTCACGTGTGTGTTGAGATCTGTACCCCTTTTTAATCGAGAGTTTGTCTTCTTATTGTTGAGTTTTAAGACTTCTTTTTATATGTAGAATGTGAATTGTTCCTCCGGTATGTATTTTGCACATATTTCTTATCATTCTGTGGCTTGTCTTTTTTTCTCTGAGTTCGGTCGTTCACACAGGATGGATATTGAACGTTATAACAGCCATGGTATTCTTTTTCTGTTGTGGATCAGATTCTTTTTGTGATTGTGTCAACACCAAACCCAAGGCCTTGTCAATTTTCTTTTTTGTTTCTTCCCCGAATCTTTAAAATTTTGCATTGCAGTTGAAGTCTGAGGACGGTTTTGAATGGATTTCGATGTCAGTTGTGAAGTTTATAGCTCCACTTATTTCAATCCATATGTTTTCCCCTTAATTGTTCCCTCCCTCCCCGTTTTTCTGAAAGACACAGGACAGTGAGCCCATCTGATTTTCAGTTTCCAGATCCTGGCTGGGAAGACGCTGAACTCAGAGTCTCACTGGGTCTCCGGCAAGGCCAGGGGGGAGTGTTGGCCGCCGTCCCCGCCCCGATGAGCAGCGAGGGCTGCAGTGCCGGCGCGAGCCACCAGGTGGCGCAGCGCCCTTCATGTCCCGCGGCGGCTGTGCCCGCGGCGTGAGAGGACGCGGTGCCGCCACGTTCGCGTCGTCCCGCGGGCGCCGCCTCCATGCCGCCTGCCGGCCTGGCCTCAGACCCGAAGCGACCGCGTCCTCCTCGTCCGCCCTGAGACGCGAGGCCCCGAGGGTGAGTGCGACCTTCCCGTCCGAGCCCCGCGGGCACCGCCTTCCTGTCCGCAGCCGCCTGATGAGGGGCGGCCGGGTACTCAGAGACCCGGGAGGGGCTCCCTGGGGACGTGTGGAAACGGGGCACCCGCACTCTCCACCCCACCGAGGTCCCCCGCGCCCAGGACGTGGTGGCCACAGGTGTGACGTCCGCGCGGTGGCCTCTCCGCCCCAATCGGGTAGCAGCCTCTGAGCTGGACGTGGGTCTGGCTCAGCCCCTGTGAGGGAGGTCGCTGTCCTCTCTGTGTCACTGGCAGGGTGTTCAGGTGGTTGCTCATCAACGCAGTTTCCTTACAGTAATTCCGTCCCGCCAGGGAACCTGGCGTCGCAGCGCAACGTCCTCTGTGTCCTGCCTTCAGAGTCTCCGGCGTCCTTGCCGTGTGAGGTCCGCTGCTTCACGGGAAGTCCTCCCGTGTGTTTTACCGTGTGTTTTGCAGCAGCCACACGCTCCCAGGTCATCACCGTGAACCCCAAATCAGCAGTTCCATTTTTTTAGATACTAGCCTCTCTAGTGTGTGTGACGGGGTATGTCATTGTGGTTGGAATTTGAATTTCGGACGACCTGTGACCTGGGCGTGGACTCTGAGCAGGTGCAGTTGCTTGTGTCAGGACGACCTGTGACCCTGGCCGGGACTCTGAGCAGTCACAGTTGGTGGAGTCTGTGAGGACACCTGTGACCTGCGACCTTGGTGCAGAGTCTGCACAGGCACAGTTGCTGGTGTCTGTCAGGGAGTGACCAGGAGGAGGGGGCCCCACTCCGACCCATGAGGTGTGCACCCTTGCACATCCTGGGCTGCTCCCCTGCCCAGGCCGCCTGTAGCGACACAGGACTGTGTGAGTTTGGCACGGGCCTGGGGCTGGGTGCAGGTTGCTCTTGTGAATTCAAGTGAAGTTCGCGGAAGACCCTTAAATAAAAAAAACAGGAAAGGAGCCCTTCTACCTACAGTTTTGGAGGTTTTGAACGCAACCCACCTCCCTCAGTACAGAACATAGGGTAGATGTAGCCACATTCCCGACGAACGAGCTCAGGGGAGCTCAGAGGAGTGAGACTTTAGGGTGGAAGATAGGAGCCTCTATGTGTCCAGAAATGACTGAGGTACCCTGTGTGGGCAGGGAGAGCCACCCCCGGTGTCCTGCCGCCTTCCTTCTAGCTCCCACAGCTCCCGCTGGAAAAGCCTCCTGGCCCACTTCAGCAGCAGGGGCTCCGACCATCACACACAGGCTCCACTCCTGATAACAAGGAAGAGACGGGTAACGGCTGCTCCTCCCTTCCAGGTCAGCCCAGGAATTCCAGCGGTCCTCTGCTCATCGCTTAGTCCTGTCCCCACCCTGGGATGTGCAGGAGCCAGGGAGAAAAAGTCTTCTTAGATGCCCTGCCCAGCGAGATCCTGAACTCTGACAGAAAAGGAAGAAAGGCATGCATTAAGGTAACCTAAGTGGCTGTCACAGTCTCCCACAAATTGGGACTCCTGGGAGAGTTCCCAGAAGATCTGTGGTCTGTAGCCCAGGCACACCAGGTATTTAGGCAACCAGGGGCATCCCACACATGAGCCCCGGTCCACGGGCCAGTCCTGCCAGGGGGACTTAGGAAACCTGATACATCCCACAGATGAGCTCTGGTCTGTAGGCCATTCCCCCAGGGATTTAGGGCACCTGGGACAGCCCACAGATGTACCCTGGGGTGTAGACCCATCCCCCAAGGGATTGAGGGAGCCTGGGACATATCCCGCAGATGAGCTCTGGTGTGTAGGCCAGTGCCCCCAGGGATTTAGGGAACCTGGGATAGGCCACAGAGGAGCCCAGGTCTGTAGACAGTCCCACAGTGATTTCAGCAACCTGGGCCAGCCGACAGAGAAGCTTCGGTGTGTAGACAAGTCACCCCCGGGGATTTAGGGAACCTGGGACATCCCAGAGAGGTGCCCTGGTTGTAGCCCAGGCCCCCAGGGATTGTGGCGACCTGGAATAGCTGTAGTCTGTAGGGTAGTCCCCCAAGAGATTTAGGGAACCTGGGACACCCCTCAGGTGAGTCCTGGTATGTAGCCTAGTCTTCCCCAGGGAGTTTGGGCACTGGGCCAGCCCACCGGTGAGCCCTGGTCTGTAAATTAGTTCCCAAGGTATTTGGGCAACTTGGGACATCCCACAGTTGAGCCTTTGTCTGGATGTCAGTCCCCCCCATGCCCGTCCCCCGTGATTTCGGGAACCTGGGACGTCCCACAAATAAGCCCTGGCTTATAGGCCTGTCCTCCCCAGATGTTTAGGGACTCTGGGATGTCCCACAGATGAGCCCTGGGCTGTGTGCCAGTCCCCTCAGCGATTTGTGGGACCTGGGACAGCCCACAGAGGAGCCCCGGTTTTTAGGCCACTCCCGAACAGGGATTTAGGGAACCTGGGACACTAAACAGATGATCGCTGGTCTGTAGATCAGTCCCCCCAGGTATTTGAGGACCTGGGACATCCCGAGGCTGAGCCGTGGTCTGTACGCCACTCCCCCCAGGGATGTAGGGAACATCGGACAACCCACAGATGAGCTCTGGTATGTACGCCAGTCCCCACCCACAGGAATTAAGGGGACCTGGACCATTCCACAGATGAACCCTGGTGTGTAGGCCAGTGCCCCCCAGGGATTTGGGAACCTGGGGCAGCCCACAGAGGAGCCTTGGTCTGTAGGTCAGTCCCCCCAGGGATTTAGGGAAGCTGGGACATCCCACAGCTAATCCGTGGTTTGCAGGCCAGGCCCCCCCAGGGATTTAGGGAACCTGGGATGTCCCACAGTTGAGCTTTGGTCTGTAGGCCCCTCCCACCCTGTGATTTAGAGAACCTGGGACTTGGCACAGATGAGCCCTGCTGTGTAGGCCAGTCCCCCCTGGGATTTAGGGAACCTGGGACTTCCCACAGTTGAGCCTTGGTCTGTAGGCCAGTCCCCCACCCCCCCCCAGAGATATAGAGAATCTGGGACATCCCACGGATGAGCCCTGGTCTGCATGCCCGTCACCCTTGGGCAATATAGCAAGGACCCATCCGTACACACACAAAAAAATTTATTTGGCAGGAGTGGCTCATGCCTGCAGTCCCAGGTACTTGGGAGGCTTAGGATCGCTCCAGCGTGGAAGTTCAAGGTGGCAGTGATCTGTGTTCGTGCCACTGCACTCCCGCCTGGGTCACAGAGACCCTGTCCAAAACAATAACGCCAAGAAAAAGAGCTATATCTTGGGGTGGCATATTCTAGTCTTCTACGCTGTCTTCCAGAGTGACTGTGTACCATGATGCATTCTCCCAGCAATGAATGAGAATTTCTGCCTTTCCTCCGGCAGTGGTTGGTTCTTTTTTTGTTTTTGTTTTTTTTAAAGAGTTTAGTCATTCTAGCAGGTGTGCTCTGGTATCTCATTGCTGTTGTAATCTGCTATTCCCTAACGATCTATGTTGCTGAGCATTTCTTTTTATGATTATTTGCCATCTATATATGTTCTTTGGTCACGTGTGTGTTGAGATCTGTACCCCTTTTTAATCGAGAGTTTGTCTTCTTATTGTTGAGTTTTAAGACTTCTTTTTATATGTAGAATGTGAATTGTTCCTCCGGTATGTATTTTGCACATATTTCTTATCATTCTGTGGCTTGTCTTTTTTTCTCTGAGTTCGGTCGTTCACACAGGATGGATATGGAACGTTATAACAGCCATGGTATTCTTTTTCTGTTGTGGATCAGATTCTTTTTGTGATTGTGTCAACACCAAACCCAAGGCCTTGTCAATTTTCTTTTTTGTTTCTTCCCCGAATCTTTAAAATTTTGCATTGCAGTTGAAGTCTGAGGACGGTTTTGAATGGATTTCGATGTCAGTTGTGAAGTTTATAGCTCCACTTATTTCAATCCATATGTTTTCCCCTTAATTGTTCCCTCCCTCCCCGTTTTTCTGAAAGACACAGGACAGTGAGCCCATCTGATTTTCAGTTTCCAGATCCTGGCTGGGAAGACGCTGAACTCAGAGTCTCACTGGGTCTCCGGCAAGGCCAGGGGGGAGTGTTGGCCGCCGTCCCCGCCCCGATGAGCAGCGAGGGCTGCAGTGCCGGCGCGAGCCACCAGGTGGCGCAGCGCCCTTCATGTCCCGCGGCGGCTGTGCCCGCGGCGTGAGAGGACGCGGTGCCGCCACGTTCGCGTCGTCCCGCGGGCGCCGCCTCCATGCCGCCTGCCGGCCTGGCCTCAGACCCGAAGCGACCGCGTCCTCCTCGTCCGCCCTGAGACGCGAGGCCCCGAGGGTGAGTGCGACCTTCCCGTCCGAGCCCCGCGGGCACCGCCTTCCTGTCCGCAGCCGCCTGATGAGGGGCGGCCGGGTACTCAGAGACCCGGGAGGGGCTCCCTGGGGACGTGTGGAAACGGGGCACCCGCACTCCCCACCCCACCGAGGTCCCCCGCGCCCAGGACGTGGTGGCCACAGGTGTGACGTCCGCGCGGTGGCCTCTCCGCCCCAATCGGGTAGCAGCCTCTGAGCTGGACGTGGGTCTGGCTCAGCCCCTGTGAGGGAGGTCGCTGTCCTCTCTGTGTCACTGGCAGGGTGTTCAGGTGGTTGCTCATCAACGCAGTTTCCTTACAGTAATTCCGTCCCGCCAGGGAACCTGGCGTCGCAGCGCAACGTCCTCTGTGTCCTGCCTTCAGAGTCTCCGGCGTCCTTGCCGTGTGAGGTCCGCTGCTTCACGGGAAGTCCTCCCGTGTGTTTTACCGTGTGTTTTGCAGCAGCCACACGCTCCCAGGTCATCACCGTGAACCCCAAATCAGCAGTTCCATTTTTTTAGATACTAGCCTCTCTAGTGTGTGTGACGGGGTATGTCATTGTGGTTGGAATTTGAATTTCGGACGACCTGTGACCTGGGCGTGGACTCTGAGCAGGTGCAGTTGCTTGTGTCAGGACGACCTGTGACCCTGGCCGGGACTCTGAGCAGTCACAGTTGGTGGAGTCTGTGAGGACACCTGTGACCTGCGACCTTGGTGCAGAGTCTGCACAGGCACAGTTGCTGGTGTCTGTCAGGGAGTGACCAGGAGGAGGGGGCCCCACTCCGACCCATGAGGTGTGCACCCTTGCACATCCTGGGCTGCTCCCCTGCCCAGGCCGCCTGTAGCGACACAGGACTGTGTGAGTTTGGCACGGGCCTGGGGCTGGGTGCAGGTTGCTCTTGTGAATTCAAGTGAAGTTCGCGGAAGACCCTTAAATAAAAAAAACAGGAAAGGAGCCCTTCTACCTACAGTTTTGGAGGTTTTGAACGCAACCCACCTCCCTCAGTACAGAACATAGGGTAGATGTAGCCACATTCCCGACGAACGAGCTCAGGGGAGCTCAGAGGAGTGAGACTTTAGGGTGGAAGATAGGAGCCTCTATGTGTCCAGAAATGACTGAGGTACCCTGTGTGGGCAGGGAGAGCCACCCCCGGTGTCCTGCCGCCTTCCTTCTAGCTCCCACAGCTCCCGCTGGAAAAGCCTCCTGGCCCACTTCAGCAGCAGGGGCTCCGACCATCACACACAGGCTCCACTCCTGATAACAAGGAAGAGACGGGTAACGGCTGCTCCTCCCTTCCAGGTCAGCCCAGGAATTCCAGCGGTCCTCTGCTCATCGCTTAGTCCTGTCCCCACCCTGGGATGTGCAGGAGCCGGGGAGAAAAAGTCTTCTTAGATGCCCTGCCCAGCGAGATCCTGAACTCTGACAGAAAAGGAAGAAAGGCATGCATTAAGGTAACCTAAGTGGCTGTCACAGTCTCCCACAAATTGGGACTCCTGGGAGAGTTCCCAGAAGATCTGTGGTCTGTAGCCCAGGCACACCAGGTATTTAGGCAACCAGGGGCATCCCACACATGAGCCCCGGTCCACGGGCCAGTCCTGCCAGGGGGACTTAGGAAACCTGATACATCCCACAGATGAGCTCTGGTCTGTAGGCCATTCCCCCAGGGATTTAGGGCACCTGGGACAGCCCACAGATGTACCCTGGGGTGTAGACCCATCCCCCAAGGGATTGAGGGAGCCTGGGACATATCCCGCAGATGAGCTCTGGTGTGTAGGCCAGTGCCCCCAGGGATTTAGGGAACCTGGGATAGGCCACAGAGGAGCCCAGGTCTGTAGACAGTCCCACAGTGATTTCAGCAACCTGGGCCAGCCGACAGAGAAGCTTCGGTGTGTAGACAAGTCACCCCCGGGGATTTAAGGAACCTGGGACATCCCAGAGAGGTGCCCTGGTTGTAGCCCAGGCCCCCAGGGATTGTGGCGACCTGGAATAGCTGTAGTCTGTAGGGTAGTCCCCCAAGAGATTTAGGGAACCTGGGACACCCCTCAGGTGAGTCCTGGTATGTAGCCTAGTCTTCCCCAGGGAGTTTGGGCACTGGGCCAGCCCACCGGTGAGCCCTGGTCTGTAAATTAGTTCCCAAGGTATTTGGGCAACTTGGGACATCCCACAGTTGAGCCTTTGTCTGGATGTCAGTCCCCCCCATGCCCGTCCCCCGTGATTTCGGGAACCTGGGACGTCCCACAAATAAGCCCTGGCTTATAGGCCTGTCCTCCCCAGATGTTTAGGGACTCTGGGATGTCCCACAGATGAGCCCTGGGCTGTGTGCCAGTCCCCTCAGCGATTTGTGGGACCTGGGACAGCCCACAGAGGGAGCCCCGGTTTTTAGGCCACTCCCGAACAGGGATTTAGGGAACCTGGGACACTAAACAGATGATCGCTGGTCTGTAGATCAGTCCCCCCCAGGTATTTGAGGACCTGGGACATCCCGAGGCTGAGCCGTGGTCTGTACGCCACTCCCCCCAGGGATGTAGGGAACATGGGACAACCCACAGATGAGCTCTGGTATGTACGCCAGTCCCCACCCACAGGAATTAAGGGGACCTGGACCATTCCACAGATGAACCCTGGTGTGTAGGCCAGTGCCCCCCAGGGATTTGGGAACCTGGGGCAGCCCACAGAGGAGCCTTGGTCTGTAGGTCAGTCCCCCCAGGGATTTAGGGAAGCTGGGACATCCCACAGCTAATCCGTGGTTTGCAGGCCAGGCCCCCCCAGGGATTTAGGGAACCTGGGATGTCCCACAGTTGAGCTTTGGTCTGTAGGCCCCTCCCACCCTGTGATTTAGAGAACCTGGGACTTGGCACAGATGAGCCCTGCTGTGTAGGCCAGTCCCCCCTGGGATTTAGGGAACCTGGGACTTCCCACAGTTGAGCCTTGGTCTGTAGGCCAGTCCCCCACCCCCCCCCAGAGATATAGAGAATCTGGGACATCCCACGGATGAGCCCTGGTCTGCATGCCCGTCACCCTTGGGCAATATAGCAAGGACCCATCCGTACACACACAAAAAAATTTATTTGGCAGGAGTGGCTCATGCCTGCAGTCCCAGGTACTTGGGAGGCTTAGGATCGCTCCAGCGTGGAAGTTCAAGGTGGCAGTGATCTGTGTTCGTGCCACTGCACTCCCGCCTGGGTCACAGAGACCCTGTCCAAAACAATAACGCCAAGAAAAAGAGCTATATCTTGGGGTGGCATATTCTAGTCTTCTACGCTGTCTTCCAGAGTGACTGTGTACCATGATGCATTCTCCCAGCAATGAATGAGAATTTCTGCCTTTCCTCCGGCAGTGGTTGGTTCTTTTTTTGTTTTTGTTTTTTTTAAAGAGTTTAGTCATTCTAGCAGGTGTGCTCTGGTATCTCATTGCTGTTGTAATCTGCTATTCCCTAACGATCTATGTTGCTGAGCATTTCTTTTTATGATTATTTGCCATCTATATATGTTCTTTGGTCACGTGTGTGTTGAGATCTGTACCCCTTTTTAATCGAGAGTTTGTCTTCTTATTGTTGAGTTTTAAGACTTCTTTTTATATGTAGAATGTGAATTGTTCCTCCGGTATGTATTTTGCACATATTTCTTATCATTCTGTGGCTTGTCTTTTTTTCTCTGAGTTCGGTCGTTCACACAGGATGGATATTGAACGTTATAACAGCCATGGTATTCTTTTTCTGTTGTGGATCAGATTCTTTTTGTGATTGTGTCAACACAAAACCCAAGGCCTTGTCAATTTTCTTTTTTGTTTCTTCCCCGAATCTTTAAAATTTTGCATTGCAGTTGAAGTCTGAGGACGGTTTTGAATGGATTTCGATGTCAGTTGTGAAGTTTATAGCTCCACTTATTTCAATCCATATGTTTTCCCCTTAATTGTTCCCTCCCTCCCCGTTTTTCTGAAAGACACAGGACAGTGAGACATCTGATTTCACGTCTTCCAGATCC